>NC_053114.1:10205289-10215289 GCF_010015445.1 Perca fluviatilis
ATCATGTGGATGCGCCAACAGTTTTGTTGTCATTACTTAGAATTATTCAGGGGGTGGCAGAAACTATGCACTATAGCTTAATATTAATTTTAATATTTTTGGAGATAACGAAATGTTTGATTCATGGTTAATGGCTGAACTGTCTACAGTAAAGAAACAGAAAGGAGAAGCAGAAAACAGCGCAGAAAAAGCAATAGCAGTTTAAAGACACAAAGAGCTGGATGACAGAGAAATCGACAAAGTTGAAGAAGACAGACAAAGTAAACACTTAACGTTGTGCGGTATGGGCTCTGGAAGTATTTAAGGTTAATCCAGAAAGAAATGTTAACAGCTGCATGATATGTGACTGCATGTCACAAACTGAGAAACAATTAAAACTACATCACTAAATGTGAAAAAAATGATCTTGCCATAGTAGGTAATAATAATAATAATAATAATAATAATAATAATAATAATATTTACACACACACACACACACACACACACACACACACGAGAGAGAGACTTTCATCTGTTGAAATGTTGTTGGAGAGATAGTTACTAAGTGACGTATCCTTTTCCTTCTAGTGATTTAATGTTTTTAACCCTCATGCCCTCCTTAAAAAAACTTACTCTCGACACCTTCGAGGCAAAAATGTCCACGCACACAAAAACTGTTATTAAATCATCATATATCAATATTTTTTTCTGCTTTTTTTTCATAAATCACTTAAACAACTTCTAACCTAATCAAAACTACCAAACATTCAATCATTTTCAGGATTTTAACCGTTTAAATGCCAGTTTATGTATTTGAAGTATTTCATTTTTTATTACAAAAAACACAAAAAATGATTTTTTTCCATATAATGAATAATATCTAGATGGGGCTTTGGTGGTGATTAAAGATTTCATATGTTTGGTGCTACAGTGATTTGTATTGCATTAGTATTTTTTATGTAATTCCAGATACTCCCTCTGGACACCTTCGAGGCAAAAATGGCCCCATTGACTTCCATTATAACCACATGTTTTGATCTCACTGCCTTTACAGTATAAAACCATGCATTCTGTAATGTCAGCATTTCATTTGAAGGAAAACTAGTCATATTTGACATTTTTACAGTATTTCACCAGATTCAACCATTTTGCCCTTGTAGGCCGATGCATGAAATTATAGTTATATTATGTAGCTGTGTGTGTGTGTGTGTTGTGTGTGTGTGTGTGTGTGTGTGTGTGTGTGTGTGTGTGTGTGTGTGTGTGTGTGTGTGTGTGTATATATGTGTATGTGTATGTGTGTGTGTGAGAGTTTGCGTAAATCTGTAAGCAAGCAATGATCACTTTAGGGCTGAAAAAAGGCATCTTTTGAAGGATACATTTCATGTGTCTTTGAAGACGTGCTTGAATAAAAACATTGTCTCCTGCATTTGCTGTAAACTGGTGCTTATCATTTCAAATGGTTTGTGGGACATGGTGGCCCTGAAGACTGGTCTCCCACTATGGACATCCCACAGGCTCCGGGTGGATTCCCCTTTGGACCGGTACACACCAGCCAAGTGTGAAGTCCCATGTATGTTCAAATCTCTTGAGCATCCACATCACTCCATCCTGAGATTGAACACCTCCCGTGTAGGTTTGTCATTTGCTGAATCAGCTGATCATGTCAGGAGTGAAGAAAAGGTCGAAAGAGGATGCCACATCATGGATTCTTGATATGGCATAATCGTGGGCTCTGGCATCATGCCGGTCGGTGCTTGAATGTTGCGCAGGCGTCTCAGTATTAGATGGAGACCAGACTTGCCAATTCTTCACTGTCCATTCAATGTTAGGATGGACAGGATCTTCAGTATCCTCTCCACTTTCAGAGGAAGGGTTAGAGGCACTCCACAGAGTTGGAGGACACCAGTGACTATTTTGTCAGACTCCAGAAACTTGTGTCATCTTCAGATGAGTCCTGCAGTTGGCTGGAAGATAAAGGCTCCTTCTCTTTGCTCCAGGTCTTTCTCCTTCTCTAGAGCCAGGTGCATCAACACACTAATAGTTGTTTTTGTTTACAACAAATGCAGGAAACAATGTTTTTATTCAAGCAGCGTCTTCAAAGACACGCGAAATGCATCCTTCAAAAGAAGCCCTTTTTCACCCAGATTTACAAAAACTCTCTCTCACACACAGACATGCACGCATACACACACACACACACACACACACACACACACACACACACACACACACACACACCACCACACACACACACCACACACACACACACACACACACACACACACACACACACAGCTCCATAATATAACTGGCTAAAGTAAGGTGCGCTTTTTCACCACTAAAATTATCATTGTTTGTTTACAGATTTACACAAACTCTCTCTCACACACAGACATGCATACATGCATGCACACACACACCACATAACATACATACACACACACGCACACACACACGCATACATACACACACACACACACCCAACACACACACACACACACCCACCCACCCACAGACACACACAAATATACATATATACACACACACACAGACACACATACACACACATATACACACACACACACACGCAGGCAGCACACACACACACAAAATATACACACACACACACAATATACACACACACAACGCACACACACACACACACATATACACACACACACACAACGCGGAGCGCACACACACACACACGCACACACACACACACACACACACACACACACACACACACACACACACACACACACACACACACACACACACACACACACACACACACACACACACACACACACACACACACACACACACACACACACACACACAGCTCCATAATATAACTATAATTTCATGCATCGGCCTACAAGGGCAAAATGGTTGAATCTGGTGAAATACTGTAAAAATGTCAAATATGACTAGTTTTCTTCCAAATGAAATGCTAACATTACAGAATGCATGGTTTTATACTGTAAAGGCAGTGAGATCAAAACATGTGGTTATAATGGAAGTCAATGGGGCCATTTTTGCCTCGAAGGTGTCCAGAGGGAGTATCTGGAATTACATAAAAAATACTAATGCAATCAAATCAGTTTTGTTGCTTATCTTTGCATAACAACAAGCCTCTAATCACCACCAAAGCCCCATCTACATATTATTCATTATATGGGAAAAAAATCATTTTTTGTGTTTTTTTTTTATAAAAAATGACATACTTCAAATACATAAACTGGCATTTAAAGGGTTAAAATCCTGAAAATGATTGAATGTTTGGTGGTTTTGATTAGGTAAGAAGTTGTTTAAGTGATTCATGAAAAAAAAGCAGAAACAAATATTGATATATGATGATTTAATAACAGTTTTTGTGTGCGTGGACATTTTTGCCTCGAAGGTGTCCAGAGGGTACAAAATGAATCATTTAAGTATAAAAGACATGTAAGAGTAAAAAACACTGGATTTAAAAAATTTGACTGAAAAGAAGGATTCCTACAAAATTTCATGCCATAAGAAGTAACACAGCAAAAATGATCACGAAATGAAAAAAAAAAATTGAGAAAAATGTACAAAAATGACCGAAGAGGGCATGAGGGTTAAGGTCAGCTACAGCAAAGAGAAATAAAATATTAGTTTTGTTAGTTAAACGTGTTATTAACGGCGTTAACGCAAACGCAAACCCATTTTAACAGCATCAATGTTTTTATTGCGAGATTAACGTTCTTTTTGGCCTGGCAAACTTTGTACTGTTTTTCCACATGCTGTTGCAACAACTAGTAACATTAGAAAAACTACAACACCACACCGGATCACGATATTACGAATCTCACTATGGCCACGCCAAGACACGCCCTTCAATAGCATTTATTGTCCAGTCGTCCATGCTTACACAAGGTAACGTAACCCCATTTGTACAGGTCCTATCCTATGACCAATCGGCTATCCTAACCTTAACCACTCAAGGTCAAATGCCTAACCCCAACCAATTGAGCTGCTTCGTAGGGCGGGTCTTGGCGTGGCCATAGTGGGATTCGTAATTTTGCCACCAGATCTAGCTAGACCGGAAACAAAACAGGCACGCAGCACACACTTGTTTGGGCTTGCAAGCCGGCCAAAGAGTAGTACATACCTGCAAACTAGTCGCTTTTCGGCGAGACCCGGTGCTAATACAGCTCCGGTGCCTTAACGACCGTTATCTACCAGACTGAATAGCAACGCGGATTTCAGGTGCCACTTAAATGCCTGCGCTTCTCTCTGATGCTCTGAAAACGTACGTTAGAGGGAAGTGAAACATCGGCGCACGGGACGCTAGTTAACACTACACTTAGCAGCAGATAACGTTAGCCTATCGTTAGCTAGCAGCTGGAGTAAACACAGCTGACAGCTAAACGGTGTAAAGTGTGTCTGTATTTCACTGGAGAGGATTCTAACACTAGACTGTAGTTGCCGTTGTCTGAAAAACAGACTCAGCCTCGCCAGCCTCGTGGTGCATTCATAGTTATTGTAAAATACCCTTTTCCCATCCAGTGGTTGTTTTCGCCGTTTTACTTTTTATTGTTTTATATTTTTGAACATACAGAACAGACAAATACAATTGAACAAGGTGCTCCTTTTTTATATAAACTTAAAACAAAAAGTAAGGAAATTTGTGTTTGGTGGATTATTTCTCTGTGGCAACAATGCTTTTTGGCAATAAATGTCATACCGTTGCAAAGCCTGTTTAGTTCCCTTTCAAATGGTGCCCCATTTGTAAGGAACATACATTTGTGGGATGAGCAGTAGTGCATAGCAGTGTTGTATAAAGTACTAGAAAGCAATACTTGAGTAAAAGTACAAGTATCGTACTAGAAAAAGACTTTGGTAGAAGTGAAAGTTACCTTTTAGAATATTACTTAAGTAAAAGTCTTAAAGTATCTGATATATACTGTACTTAAGTATCAAAAGTAATTTTCTGATATTTAATGTACTTAAGTATTTGAAGTAAAAGTAAAAGATTTTTTATTTTTTCAAAGCAAGTGGTTAGAACTTTTATTGTGAACTTTATTGTGGCTTTCTTATAGTAAAGCATAAAGCATATTTAGGGTTCCCATATCTTCTTAATCTCACTCATCAAATCAAAATCGCATTATTTTCTAGGACTTTTCAGGCACAATTATCTTAAGTTCAAAGAACAAACAGCATATTTTTTAGAGCTGACATCAATGTACAGAAACATTTCTTGCAAATACGGCCACGGGTGTATGACGTTATCTTCATCACTACCCTGTTCACCGAGTTCACCACTATCGTGCGGGTCGGAGGGCTCAACATAAAAAAAAATTCCCACTGGCCCCCGGGGCCAGTAGATCAGAGTTTTGCTGGCCCCTTCTACATTTTTACTGGCCCTGAAAGAAATATCATAGGTGTGATTGGAAAAGGACAAAAAAGCAGGAAAATATATGCCGCACCTACTATGAAGCTTTAGAAAATGGTTCTAACCCAGCTAGCCACTGCCACTGGATATTGTGCCATTAGCAGTAAAGCTAGACCAGGGGTTATCAACTACATTTTTCCAAGGGCCAGAATTTTTTTAAGCAGACACTCCAGGGGCCGGACTTTCAAATAAAGAAAATAAAAGTATACCTAATAGCATCTTCTTGTTTGATATTTTCACTTTCTTACTAAATTAATGCTATATTTTTTACATGTATTAGTGTAAGCAAACCCCTAAAAACATGGAAAATCCATAATGATTACTAGATAGGCTACTTAACTAGAAAATGATCTCAGATTAGTCCTGTGTGCCTAATTTGAAATAAGACAATTCTGTTGCTAAATAATACAACCAGCAACATCATCAAGATTGACGAACGCGTCATTCACGTGTATATTAAGTAGCCACATGTATTTGTTTTGGTCTTATAATACATCCATAGGTTTACCGCTCCAGCGGAGAGGATGGCTCGTTTAGACAGCAGCTACGTTTACAAGAGTTTGTCCAAAGTTCAAGATTGGTTGCAAATTAAGATAAACAGTTAGACTACAAACTGACATCTTTCATTTTAGCTCGTTTGTAAAGTCGCTGTTTGCATGTTTGCATGTTTCTGCCTGTAGAACAGGTAGGTGGGTTATTGATAAGTATTGACTCTTTAATCATGGAGGTTTTATTGTAGGCTACCTACTTACAGTAACGAGTGTAGCGTTAGTTCATCTGCGCAATCGGTGGTAAATAATCCTCGGTAACGTTTCCAGTCAGTACATGTGCTGCGTGAAGTAACGCACACACCTCGGCGTTTTTACTGGCCCCGGGCCATTGCTTATGTCGAGCCCTGGGTGGTCGTCTACAATAACGGGAGGTCCTCCAGTAGGTGCTCGTGCTTCCATGGCGGTTTCAGTTGTGCGTCCTCCTCCTCCTTTAGCAACAAACAAGCGCTGAAATAGAGTGCGCGGCGTGCGCGGAGCGTGCGTAATGCAATCTAGGAGCAGTGATTCGCCAAACCTCCCTTATTGCGGTCGCACACATTTCTTCTAATTTTATTCTTTAGTAACGAGTAACGAAGATGCTTAGTGGAAATATAACTGAGTAAAAGTATACATTTTATCTAGGAAATGTAGTGGAGTAAAAGTGAAAGTTGACATAAATTTAAATAGCGAAGTACAGATACGTGAAATTTCTACTTAAGTACAGTAACGAAGTATTTGTACTCCGTTACATTACAACACTGGTGCATAGTATGTGGGTTGCGCTCATGAAAATTTTGCCAAATCTTCTCTGCCAATGCCAAACAGCTTATTCTTCCATTGACTCGTTTGGTGTTTGGTGGATTGGATGATTGGATGATTGAAGTTTGAAGAAACAAGACATATTGGCAATTTAAGAATTTATTCATTTCACAAACAGGAGCCTCAGTAGCGTGCGGAAGAACCATACACAGCCACAACAGCCTGGCACCTCCTCCCCATGCTGGTCACACAATGCTGTGGGATGGCATCCCATTCTTCAACCAGCATTTGTCGCAAGTCAGCCAATGTGGTTGTGTTGGTCACTCTCGCACGAACAGCACACCCAAGCTGATCCCACAAGTGTTAAATGGGGTTGAGGTCAGGACTGCTGGCAGGCCATTCCATCCTCTCCACTCCCACATTCTGGAGGTAGTCTCTGATAAACCCTGCCCTGTGGGGGCAAGCGTTGTCATCTTGGAGGATAGAGTTCGGTCCCAGACTGTGGAGATATGCGTGCTGTACGTGCCATAGTGACCAACACAACCATGTTGGCTGACTTGCGACAAATGCTGGTTGAAGAATGGGATGCCATCCCAACTGTGTTACTGGTGACCACTAACCAGCATGAGGAGGAGGTGCCAGGCTGTTGTAGCTGTGTATGGTTCTTCCGCACGCTACTGAGGCTCCGGTTTGTGAAATGAATTTATTGTTAAATTGCCAATATGTCTTGTTTCTTCAAACTTCAATCATCCAATCCACCAAACGAGTAAATGGCAGAAATATATATATATATATATATATATATATATACATACATATATATACATATACACACACACACACACACACACATACATATATATGTTAAAGTGCGGAAAAAATAATGGGACAAAAAGAAATCAATGGCAAGCAATTCCTTTTTCTAAGTTTTTTTTTCTATAAAGTTGGGAGGTGGAGGAGGGTGTTGGGTTTAGAATCAGTCAAAGACATTAAAGCATGTTGAGGCATCGCTCATGAGTGTGGGTGGCTGACTTCCTGTGTCTTGATCTAGCACGAGCATGTCTGACTGCTGATCTAGAAATACCGGCTCTCTGAGAGCTCAAGCAATGACACCAGAACAACACACATTTAAAAAGACTCCTTGCCATGGCAGTAGAGACCATGGGATCACACCAGCTGCAACGCCAAATTAGGCCAGTGGGGTAAAGTGTGGGCCCCTTCCTACCTCCCTACTTCCAGCGCCCTTGCTCGGACCACACCCATCTTCCAACTCGCCATTCATTCCAACTCAACTACACAACTGTAAAGTTTCATGAGTGTATCTTACACGGTTGTAATGCTATTGTGGTGACACCTAAGTCTAAAATCCTCTTCTGTGGTAGTTCCCGCTACAGTAGGTGTCTCCAGGACCACATTTTGATCACACACACACACACACACAAAATAGATATACTTCCTAATTCAGTCTTCCTCATACTTGACAACTCTCCTCTAGAGACCTCTAGCAGCAGAAAATGACCTATTGTACGTGCAAAATGTATGTGAAAAATACAGACTTGACTAGTTAAATTGGAAGGAGAGAACACGTAGAAGGACTTTAGGGTCCTTTGAGGGGAGCTGGAAACAGCCCCACCAAGCAGACTGTGACACTGAGGAGAAGATTCAGCAGTTGCTGTAATGACAGTCAAAGACACTGGTCATTAATTATTGCATTGTTTGAGCTCATCGTCTCAAACACTAACTGTGTGTGTCTGTGTGTTCACCCTCACAGCATCCCTGGCACAAGGATGACGAGTGATGTCATTGCACCTCGTGTCGAGCAGTGTGTGGTTGAGACAATCACAAGTTATCACAAGTTCAAAGCTGGACTGACTGAACACACCTGTACAAACATCGGTATGACCATTTGTTAGAGACCACTACTGCGTTGCTTCTTTCTGTTTAGCCATAAAACCAGCAATTCCTCCTCAGCATTCTGGGATATGCTCTTTCCGTTGCTCCAATTGTTCTGTTGCTCTAATAAAAGGGATGTTTAACAATTAACTGTTTAACCGTTAACCTACAATATTAATTTTGACCGATTAATTCTCCCACTTAAACAGTAAAACAATATTATTAAAACAAAAATAAAAAAACTTTTTTGCATGATAAAAGAAAAATAAAGAAAAATAGGCTATACAATCTCTTTAACTGCTAGTTAACTTTTTGGTGCCAACTTTGCACTAGCATGTTGCGTTTTAAGCTGCTTTTTTTCTGCTCAGTTGGTGGCTCTCTACTAGACAGTGCTCATAGCGAAGAGCTACGTGACATATGCCACTATATTTACAAGGACATACACACCACTGACAACCTCGCAGGTGGATGCGGTGGAGATGGGCTCAGACATGCACGCCGCTGTGGACTTGTGTTGGCAAACGGTTCCAAGAAAGTGGCTGCATGTGTCAACGGCAAAGCACAAAACATTGTGTCTGCGTGATCGGTAGCCTATAAGTCCACAGCTGTATGCAGAACACCAAAAGTAAGACCGGGCCTCCCGGTAGGGTTGAACTGGGACTCGTTGCCTGCTTGTTGGTTAACGGTTAATGAGGGTCGGCTATTGGTCAACAAAAAGAAATCTCAAAATTTGCATCCCTAATATATAAATAACTCTTTTTGTCAAGCTGCTACTCTTGTGTTTGAGAGGAGACTGTTTCTTCTTAACTTTCCATCATAACAATGGGACATGGCTACCATGGCAACAAACTCATTTAGCACATGCTGAGAGAGATGAGGTCTTTAGATGTCACACTGTGGCAGGCCCGCCAGCCCCTGCTAGCCTTGTTGCTGGAGCTGTCCCTCATGTTCACAGTGGTAAGTAGTCAGAGGCAAGAACATCATTTTAATGACCATATCTTAAATTTAACTGAAGCACACTTCACTCAATTGAAGAATACTGAACTATTAACTCAGTATTAGCTCAATCAATGGAAATAATATATTACAGGCACACACACCTGCCAGTCATCTCTCCCAAACTCATTCAACATCATGTCAACATACTCTTATTTCACTGGCTGCACAATAAATGGAAACATACAAGGAAATTTGATAAACATGATACAAAGTAGCTGGCCTGGGGTAACGTGTAGCCTAGCTCATACAAAACAATGGCAAGCTAGTGTGCAGGAAAATGGTTGTGTTGCTTGGCAACAGTCCAGTCCAAGTCCAGTTGCTGAACTATTTGTATTGGTGGAGCCAAATAAATGATTAAATAAACAAAGAAATCCTAATCTGTTGCTTTTTACCATAAACTAATAAACAGCGCTTG
>NC_053114.1:10520289-10670289 GCF_010015445.1 Perca fluviatilis
AAGCTTCTGGGGGGGTGTTCGGCTCGAGCTCATGGTGGAAAAAACCCTAGGGTGAAATTACTCCGAACCATCACTTTAAGAACATCAGATAGGCCTATTTTAATGATATTGGGTGCTAAACTCAAATTGCCCCCGGTTTTCATTTGAGAAATAGTCACCTTATTATATAGGCTACTGTACGTGCTTGCGCTTAAACGCTCTGAGACTGAGCTTGTCATAACAATAACAAAATGCGAAGTTTATTGATGATTTAATAACATCGGTAAATGCTGGCTCCTTCTTACTACTTACTCTGAAAGCTAACAGCTGTGGCTTTCAGAAGCTGTCCTGTCCCCGGGGAGATCGTAGCCCGTACAAAATATTTTCTATCCAGTCTGGAACTGCTTCTTTTCGGGGACTTAGGTACAATAAATCCATACTCTTGGAACAAGCATTGATAGTCTTTTTTATCCATATTTTATCCATTATCAACCATCCATTAAAGCGTAACTTTCGCCAAAATGCATCCTAGGGTATTTTTGTGAATGTATGTGAGTCAAACTTTAGTTTAAAAGCATATTTAGGACCGAATCGGCACTTTTAAGATTCATCGTAGTCTCGTTTTTGGGTCAAATGGCCTTTTGAATGGGAGAGCTAGGGGCACTCTCATGCTAGTCTCAAAATAGCTATTTTCGAAATACTCAGAAGGCTCGACACAACATGAAACTTTGCTTCAAGTATCACCAGGAGCTCTACACCTTAACGCAAGCATTGACAACATTCTTTGTGTACACAGATTTACTAAAAAGAAAGTTTGTGAGCAACTCACCGCAGCTGTTGATTCCGGCCGCGGCCATTTTGTCAGTCATAAACAATCGATTTTCGAATGCAACATAACATAACATTTTTAGTAAACTCTGGGTACACAAACAATGTTGTCAATGCTTTCGTTAAGGTGTAGAGCCCCTGGTGATACTTCGAGCAACGTTTCATGTTGTGTTGAGCCTTCTCAGTGTTTTAAAAATAGCTATTTTGAGGCTAGCATAAAAGTGCCCCTATCACTCCCATTCAAAAGGCCATTTGACCGAAAAACGAAAATACGGGAAATCTTAAAAGTGGCGCTTCCGTCCTAAATATGCTTTTAAACTAAAGTTTGACTCGTGTACATTCACCAGGGTGGTTGCCTGTATCTGCGATTCTTGACAGTAGAAAGTGCTGCTTCATTCCATTCCAATCTAATGTTAGCATACTGCTAACTATTAAGCAGCTGAATGTTAACACCAGATAGCTCTAATCTTTGCTGCCAATGCTGGTCATTTCTCCCCAGTTTCGGGTCACATCACTGCTGGGACATGTCTGGTTATGTAGTATATCAGCCCAGTCTCATGGCAGTTCGTGATATGGTGACGTTATTGAATCTATTAAGTCGTGGACAGGACACGTAAATGTCGTTTTTGGGACCGGGGATCGCATCCCGCCATCCCGCATCCTTTCCTCGTTATTCTCTTCCTAACCACAACCGTCCCGCTGTTGTCGGTGTGTCCCGCGTTTGACGGTGCCTTTCCCTTCTTCTTTTCCTAACCACAACCCTCCCGTTGTTGTGGCGTTTCATTTCCCCGTTGCGGCGTTTCATTTCCCTGTTGTTGTGTGCCCCTGCGCCCGGGGATCGCGTCCCGCGAGTGGCAGCCCATCCCGTTGTTGTGGCCGGCGTGTGGCGTTTCGTTTTCCCGTTGTGTGCCCCTGCGCCTGGGGATGTGCCCGGGCGACCTGTACACACATTTGTGGCGTGTACACGAAATAAACGTCAAAATTGTGAAAATAACGTGACTATTTCACAACCTTCTATATAAATATATATAAACATATATATATATATATATATATATATATATATATATATATATATATATATATATATATAAATAAAGGCTTTATTTGTGATTTTTCATGGTACAAAGTCCTGCTATATACTCCATTGTAGTAAGAGCTGGAGCGCTATGTGACAGTTTGTCTTTATCCATTTTATGTTTTCTTTATTTGGTCATGGGGTGCCAGTCAGGTTTCTCTCCTGACATTGAAATAGCCTTAGTTTGGTAAAGTTTTGTCAGTTGTATTTTGTTAGGATATAGATCAAACCACACAAGCGTGCACATATAAAAATGTACACCCTATACACATTAAACAAACGTAAAGATAAACCCAAGAAAACACAAACACACAATTTAAGGTTCAAATCAAATGTTCATATATTTAACACGAAATTTAGCAAAGCACTCAAAATCCCATATAAAAAAAAAGCCATACTGACCAGAATCCCAAAGTTGAAAAACATGTATTCCACAGTAGAAAAAAACTTATTGACCGGAATTCCACAGTAAAAAAAACAACAACAACAGCCTCAAAGTCCACAAACCAAAAAAAAAAGAATTCCCCCTCGGGTTTTCTTATAACTTAGTTTGTTCATGGAGAAAAACAGTTTGTTTCAAACACAACCTTTTAGTCAGTTCATTGTGCAACATAAGTTCATTATGCACCAGTCAACATTTTATATACACATTAACAACACAAAGGACTTCACCAGTGTCTTCCAGAACCACCTCAAAGTTCAGAGGACAGACTGCTCCTTTCACACGAAAAGGTCCTTTCCACCGTGGTGGAAAGTTTGGTTGAAAACGACTTTTCCATTTTGGAATAAGGGTGAGATTTCACCCTTAGGTGTCCTTCTCCACAAAAGTTTGCTCTCTTCTGTATCGGTCATAATTGGTTTTCTGATAACTCTTCGCCTTCTGTAGGGTTTCTGATCAAACCTTTTGCATATCAGATATTTGGGCCATTTTGTGGTAGGATGGTTCATCTCTGTAAGGGTCCTATGAGCTCTACCCCCAACATTTCCCACGGCCCACTGACCACCGTCTATTGCAATTTACCAGGGGGTCTTCGATTCTCTGGTTTTTGAACCTGGCAGGTTTGACAGCACTGGACATAGTTTTTTACGTCCAAACTCATTCGGGGCCAGTATTCCAGGGCTTGCAGTCTTTTATACGTTTAATATCTCCCTAAGTGACCTGCCAATGGATGGTCATGGAATAGATGGAGCAGCTGCTGACGAAGAGGGGTGGGTATCTAGATTTGTTGCACAGTTTTATGAGGAAGGTATAAAACCCTGCACACTTTGTCCTCCAAGATCGTGAATTGGGTGGCAGCATTGATATTTTGTATGGTCTCATAAATTTTCAGAATCTCTGCATCATCCTGCTGAGCCTTCCATATGACTTCATCTGAGATTTGGAGATCCTCTGACATTTCTCTTTTGGCTGGTTGGACTGCGGAACAAGTGGGAAACTGACAGTCTGCATTATCAACAGGAGCTCTTGACAAGGTGTCAGGAGCAGTATTGTATTTCCCTTTTCGATACTCAACTGTGAATGAGAACTCCTGCAAACGTAGTGCCTACCGCATCAGACAAGAGCTAGGTTTTTGAGTTTTGAAAACTCACACCAGAGACGAATGATCTGTGACTACCATGAAGGTTCTCCCTTCCAAGTAGTAGCGACATTTCTGCAATGCCCAAACCACCGCTAAACACTCCTGTTCCGTCGTGGAATAGTTCCTCTCCACTTGATTTAAGGTGTGACTTGCAAAAGCAATTACTTTCTCACTTCCCAATCCAATTTGCTGGGCCAAGTCCAATCCAACATCGCTAGCATCTGTGTAGAAAACGAAGGGTAAGGTGAAATCAGGGTGGCCAAGAATTGGTGGTGAGGCAAGATGCCGTTTCAGCGATTCGAAAGCTGTTTGGCAAGCAGATGTCCAGGTGTATTTTGAACCTTTCCTTTTCAAAGTGTTAAGTGGGTCTGCTATCTGTGAGAAGTTGGGCACAAATCGATGGTACCAGCCATTCACAGGAATCTCTGTAGCTCTTTGATATTCCTTGGTGTGGGGAAAGCCTGTACAACTTTAGTCTTTCCCTCATCTACTTGTATACCAGCCACCGAAACCACATGACCAAGGAACTTGGGAGAGGTTGTGAAGAATTGACACTTTTTTTATTGATGGTAACTGAAAATGGCCCAGGTGCTATTCTATCGGTCTGTGAATAGCCTGTGAATATGGCCCTATTTGGAACGACAGCTTTTCTTCCAAATATGGTATGCTCATGAATATTTAGATGAGCTGTGCGCTGATTGGTTGAGCGAAGCACATACACATACGTTGGAGACAAGACAGCAGGTCTCATATTTCAGACACTGCAATGTTATACATTGTTTGTCTGCTATTTTGTTATTAAATTCACTTCTGAGACTTTTTTATGCGAGAAATAAACTATATAAAGCTCAAATATGGGCCGTTTTACGAAAATTGATGGCTAATTGTAAATTTGGTAAGACGTCGGACTTCAGGATCTCTGATGAGACAGACACACACACACCTACACACACACACACACAGACACAGTGCTGCTCGCACACACACACAGACTAGAGCTTAGATCGGCCCAAAAAATCAAGCCCGACCCAGCCCGAGCCCGAGCACGTTGTGTCCGAGCCCGGCCCGGCCCGACACATTAACTGTAATTATGAGCCCGAGCCCAATTTAAACCGACACTTTTTTAACACGTGTCCCGTTATAACTGACGTTCTCAACTATAATTCCGAGTTGTTTGAACTGCAGAAATCTGTTTAGAATAAGTAAACTGCGCTGTTTGTTTATTCAGCACAGCAGGCCCGGTGTGATGCCTGCGAGTAGAGGGGAGACTCTGCGCATGACACGTGTTGCATTTTGTAACTGCAGCCTAACTTTTGTACACATTTGTTACTTTTATATAGCCTATATATATTTATAATTATATTTTATATTTTAGATTATGGCATAGCTTTCTCCCCACCCAATTAGGCTTAAAAAAAATAAAAAATAGAAAATCGCTTGATCAAGGGTCCAGCACGGGCCCGGCCCGAGAATCTAAACTCTAACACAGACACAGCGCTGCTCGCACACCCACACACACACACACACACACACACACACAGAAACACACACACAGACACACTGTGTCTGTTACCGACAGACTTCCAAAAATACAGACATGCCCAGACATGCCCTGGTGCGAGGAGCAGCACACTTTCATTACAACTAGTGTTGTTGTAACGTTACCCTTGGGACAAAAAAAACTCCACCAAGCAATCACAACTCACCCTGTAGCTCCATTGTCCGATATACTCATTCTAAACACTTCTCTGGGCCAGTATTCTGTTTTACAGCCTGGAAC
The DNA here is from genome assembly GCF_010015445.1 of Perca fluviatilis. Taxonomy (NCBI): domain Eukaryota; kingdom Metazoa; phylum Chordata; class Actinopteri; order Perciformes; family Percidae; genus Perca; species Perca fluviatilis. The sequence continues at coordinate 10,525,535 of NC_053114.1, forward strand.
ACTGCATTTACGACCATGTTTCATTTTCAATATCCTTGAAAAACTTCCAAACTTTCTTCTTTCTAAAGTACACAGCGCAGCTCGTGTGTGAGATCCTCACAGAGCTCCAGCTCATATAGCGAAAGGGGAGAGGCCGACCTGGCTGACCTGGCCAAATAAGTTAGGAGTTGAGGAGTTGAGGTCAACTTTTAGCTTGGTTGAGATTCTCCCTTTTTCAGCAGCAGTTTCAAATTGTGAGATTTGCATAGGAAAAGGATGTCAATGCGACTTTGAGGTTCTATGTATGCCTATTTTACCCACCGTCGTAATTCAACTATGACAAGGTAAACTCGTTTTTGCATTCTATCACCCCTTTAAATTTTCTCTGGACTCGATCATAAATACATGTCTGACCTTTGGAACGAACCAAAAAAAACTAAAAATAGCATGAGATTTTGATGATTTATGGTGATTAGACCTTTGCCTATTGTTCGAGGATGAACTTTATGATTTATCATACGCATATTTGTGTTTATGGAGAGTGGAAGAGAGCTCCTAGTAGAGAGCTTAAGGTGTCAGCCTTACTAGCAGAGGTGTCAAAAGTATTCACATTCATTACTCAAGTAGAAGTATAGATACTAGGGTTTGAAAAGACTTCTGTAGAACTCAAGCTTTTTACTCAAGTAAAAGTGTAAAAGTACTGGTTTCAAAACTACTTAAAGTATAAAAGTAAAAGTAATGTAAGGGGAAAAAAAGGACAAAAGCGTAGCCCGCCCCATAGGGGCCTATAGTGCACTACCACACCTCCACACAAAAAAGGAAGCACTTTGTTCAATTGTATTTGTCTATTCTGTATGTTCAAAAATATAAAACAATAAAAAGTTGATCCAAAAAAAAAAAAAAAGGAGTGTAAAAAAGGAGTGGAAAATTACATTTAAGCATAATTCCTTATATTTTTATGTTTCATTTGTACTTTAAAGAGTTTATCTCATTCCCACATGTAGATTTTGATTCTAACTTTGTGAGACATCCAGTCTGGAACATAATGTAAGCACTGTTTGCCTGAACAGATAGGGCCTACAAGGTCATCTCTAGTTTTCTCATGCCAGTTTAGCTGTAACTGGGGGGATGACAGTCAGGAGGAGGAGGTGAGATGTCTCCAAGATGTCTCTTGTATTTTCTTGATTGTCTTCATGTGTATCAGATTGCATGTAAAATTGTAGCGTCATACTAAGCCAAGTGCGTGTGTGCTGTCACTCTGAAGATGCATATAAGCCTAGTGTTTCTGTTCACTCATTTGAGAAACTGACTCCACACTGGGCTGCAGCCTTTTGTGAAATCATGTTGCTCCTATATTTGCAAATATATTCTTTTTTAATAAAATACAAAAACCCAACATGGTTTTAGTCTCAGTCTGTCTTATTTGTTTCAATTTACTAAACTCTGAAAACTCTCCCCCTGCTGCAAAGGAAACTTCCACTACAGGAGCACAAGGCGACATAAAAGAACGGCTTGTGTATTGCTATGACCACAGGGTCAAATTTAAATGATTTATTAAAAATGTAATAACAATAACTTATAACAATAACTTATTTCAGGTTGAGTCTGTGTTTTTCAGACAACGGCAGCTACAGTCTGGTGTTACAATCCTCTACAGTGAAATACAGACACACTTTTACACCGTTTAGCTGTCAGCATTTTAACTGTGTTTACTCCAGCTGCTAGCTAACGGTAGGCTAACGTTACCTGCTGTCGAGTATAGTGTTGACTAGCGTCCCGTGCGGCGATGTTTCAGTTCCCTCTAACGTCCGTTTTCGGAGCATCAGAGAAAAGCGCAGGCATTTAAGTGGCACCTAAATAAGGCACCGAAATCCGCGTTGCTATTCGGTCCGGTAGATAATGGTTATTAAGGCACCGGTGCCATATAAGCACCGGGTCTGTGCAGGTGCAATGGATCGTGTACAAACCAATAGGGTGTCGGACTTCTCATCCAACCACAATCAAATTCACTCTCTCCGGGTGGCGCGATTTATCTGGATAGGTTTTTTTTGTGTGTGTGTTTTTTTGAACGATGACAAGCCAGAATGAAAACAAGACAAACTGAAATAAGACTAGCAAAGCTATTTTTAAAATGTAAGGAGTAGAAAGTACAGATAATTGCGTGAAAATGTAAGGAGTAGAAGTAAAAAGTCTGCTGTAAAATAATGACTCCAGTAAAGTATAGATACCCAAAACTTCTACTTAAGTAAGGTAACGAAGTATTTGTACTTCGTTACTTGACACCTCTGCTTACTAGGAACTCGCCAGAAGGCTTCTTCTAAGCCATGGCTCAGGAGTTATTTGCCTCAGTGAATAAAGGACTTCCTAGAGCCCCCTATCAGTGAGCCTCCACTTCAGCCTGCTAGCAGTCTGCCCCCACTCCAGCCTGCTAGCAGTCAGTCTCTACAACTGCATGCTAGTCTTCAGCCAGTCACCCTTCCCACATCATGGTCTAAACCTCCTCAGTCAGTCTGCAACGTGGTCAGCCGCCTTCCCCCACTGAACTGCTGTAGACCCCTCACCCTGCTGTCGAGCCTAAGCAGTTCCCTGGTTTTGCTGCTGAATCTGGACTTTTACCATCCTCAGTCAACTGAACTTTTACAGTCTCCTGGTGAACTATCCCAAGCTCCTTGCCTCAGTTGTCTCTAGAGCTTCAGCTGTCCCCTGTTGCCCTTTCAGTGCAAAGTTCCTGTGCCCCTGTTTACTTCAGCATCCTTTTCTGACTCCCCTCAGCTGCTGGGTTCCCCAGATACAGTTCTGTAACTGCCTGCCCCTGATAAGCTGCAGGATCACCAGGAATTTGCCTCAGCAGTCCCTGGTTTCCCCATCTCCCTTGCCTCAGCAGTCCCTGGTGTCCCCAGCCGCCCTGTTGCTGGCCCCTGGCCCAGTTGCCCTGTTGCCGGCCCCGAGCCGTCCTGCTCGGCCTCCAGAAATACTTTGCCGTCGGCCCCCTGCTCAGCCGGCAGATGGGTTCCACCAGAGAGGTTCTGCCTTTGTCGCCAGCTGCCAGAGGGGTTCCGCCTTTGTTGCTGGCCGCCAGAGGGGTTCCGCCTTCTTCACCTCATTTCCAGTACCGCAGATTTTGCTTTTGTCTACATACTGCATACTACATGGTACAATTTGGCCAAATCAGTACTCAATGCTCGTATAGTATGTGGTTTCGAAAACAGCCATTGTCTGCCCTGCCCTGATTCCGGAGTTTTCCCATTCCTTCCATGTTCGGAGGCAGTTGTTTGAGTATTTTGAGTTGTTGGTTTACAGAGAAAAAAGACAAAAAGATAGTATTGCATTGCCAGACCTACCTCCACAGCACTGTGGAGGAAGGTCTGGCTAGTCCACATACAGTATTCTAATGAAAAAATGCTCTGTACATGTAACCAGGAACCTTTCTTAAAAAAAAAAAAAAAGGTACATGTACATTTCTTTAGGAAATTAAATATTACTATTATATTATTATCATTATTATTATTACCTGTAAAATAAGGCATTGCCTTAAAACATCAATGACGTTTTTTGCAATACCATGTTTGTTGGGATTATAGTGTTCAATGCATTGTCTCAGTCCTCTCAATGGGAAATATGCACACAATAGATGTATGACGTTTCTGAGGACAAAGTGATTGTATCAGCCACATGGTGGTTGTTATTCAACATAAGTAAGCTTGTGTGTGTGTGTGTGTGTGTGTGTGTGTGTGAGTGTGTGTGTGTGTGTGTGTGTGTGTGTGTGTGTGTGTGTGTGCGTGTGCGTGTGTTTACCCTCCTTGTCCTACGCATTCAGCTGTAGTCCATCAATCAGTAGCTGTCTGAGAAGTCTATCACCTCCATACATGCATGTTGTGGCCACATCCTGCTTCTAGTTTACATCCCAACCCTGAGTATTTGCCCAGGACTTGTGAGATAAAGGTATAACAGAAAGAGCATAGCAAAACTGTGATGATAGAGAAGCCTAACTGGCTGAAAGCTACACACAGAGTTGCAGTAACACTCCCAGTGTGACACAGTGCCTTTGGGCTAGGTGGTGCCACTCAGCATACATCCCATACAAGTCAGATCTTTCTCAGGATAATGGGTGGAGAGAACAGGTATTCATAAAAGTCTTGCTAAACAGGGATGTTTACTTAATTTAACATGTATCCAACTAGACTGACTAATAAAAAACCAATAATCACTTACCTCTCAACACCAAGCAAAAGTGTGTAGTTGTGAAATTATGAAAAGGAGTCAGATAAGCAACTTTTTACATGAGGCATTTTGAAGCCAAGTTGTTGAGAGCAATATGACAATGCTGACATTGCATCGCTGCAAATCATCTGATTATAAATTAAATATGGTTATGACATGGCAAAAAATAAGTTCTTAGGGTAAAACATTTAAACATTTGTATGTTAAGGAGGTACTACAATGATGAATTGCAAACATACGCTCGGCTCACTAAGCTAACAGTAATTCTGCAACAAGTGCAGCTTTGTCTCACAGACATAATTGTGGAACTCAAATGTCAATCTGCTGTATGTGATAAATAAATGATGTACAAAAGGTATGTACCTTGTTGGACTTTTGGATCCACAAACTAGTATACTTTCTAGTATTTCCCCCCTACTTAAAACCAATCTGCAGATGACAAAGAAATTGTTCAAAACAAGTTTTAACTTTATTTAGTTTTGACTCACACACACACGCATGTATACCATTATGATTATTCATGCCAATTTTGTGGAAATATAAATTGGTTTGACTGTCGCCGGACTCCACCATTATGTATACATAGCTGTTGCTATGCTGTTTGGACTAATGTATGCCCTGAACTTCAGCACCCTGCTGACCTTCGTTTCATGGAACTTGATGGAGGGAAACTTTCCAACAAAGCACTCACTCTAAAAACAGGCTCTTCCACCGTTGCCAAATGGCGTAGTTGTCCCTAAAGGCATCATTGGTATGGCTATACCATTTGGACTAGATCTTTTGTTTGAATTAACTGGACAGGATTTGCATGAAACTGCATGGAAATAACCTTTTGGAAACAAAGAAAAAGTTATCTCTCTAGAAAACAGGCTATTTTAGTAAAGACTGAGCTGTCAGCGATAAACCAACAGGCATCTTTGGTACTACTATACCAGATGGACCGCTTTATCCCTTGTGAAGCCATTATGAAAACAATTTTAAGAGTTTTCTAAAACATTTTTCTCTCTGTGTTTATTTTTTTGGTTTAACAGAGACATGGTGAAATTGCCTTAAAGTTACATAATACCTTTACATAATACTAGCTTTAAGAAATCAAGTTGCAGTTACAGTCTAAAATCAGCTATCCTGAACATGATGAAATTAGTTAACATTACACAATAAATTCATATTACTGTAATGGAAAAATTGTATGTTAAATCAACACAATTTTAATAGACATTCTAATAATATAAATAAATAAATGATGAATAAAATATGTTGGTTTGACAATAAATAAGTAATAGAGAGAGAGAGAGAAAAAGTATGTCAGTTAGCTACATTCTGATCATGTGGGACTGATCAAGTAAATACATTTTTTTCAGTGTAGATAGATAGATAGATAGATAGATAGATAGATAGATAGATAGATAGATAGATAGATAGATAGATAGATAGATAGATAGATAGATATTTTTGTTGCGACTGCAATTGTTTTATGTTTTTCGCAAAAAACAATAAAAATATGTTTAAAAAAAGTATCATCATCATCATTATCATCATCATCATGTCAGTTAGCTACATTCTGATCATGTGGGACCGATCAAGTAAATACATTTTTTTCAGTGTAGATCGATAGATAGATAGATAGATAGATAGATAGATAGATAGATAGATAGATAGATAGATAGATAGATATTTTTGTTGCGACTGCAATTGTTTTATGTCTTTCGCAAAAAACAATAAAAATATGTTTAAAAAAAGTATCATCATTATCATCATCATCATAACAAATTATCCATCCAAATGACAGTCAACCGTAAAGACACCTTCTGAACCGATGTTATTTCATACTATAATTCAACTTCAACAAGTAAAATCTGATTTCTTTTTTGCATGCCATGACATTTGCTGCATTGACAGTGTTATTATTGGCTAATAATTCTTTGTTGACACAACACAAACACTCAAAGCAGAGCAGAGCTTTTATCAAAGATGCTCCACAGGATGCATATCCTGGTCTGAGGGAGCTGAGTCACTGTGGATTATTTACGCACACCTGTGACATTAACACAATCCTTCACACCTCCCTAGAGCAACACACGGAATATTTACACTTGAACAATGTGCCCATATTGTGTTCAATTTCTATCGCAGACTAAGTGATGGGTGCGGACCGCTGAATATTGAGATGTCTTACGCACTTAATAAGACTTTGATTAGATATTTAGGGTCTAAATGTTTTATTCAGACTGCTTGGTAGTTGTAAGTCATTTTTATTTATTAACATGTAGTATTTTGATACTCAATAGTAAATTTAAAGCAAAGTGGAACTATGTGATTGGAGTAAAATTTTGTCTCTTTATAGTCCCTGCTTGCATGAACTCATAATGCACAGATTCTCTTTCAGACTGGGATGTGATGGGCCCTTGGACACAAAAGCCCTTTTTCCAACTCAGCATATCTGTAGACACACAACTCATTCAGGTGTTATGATTTTTGTAAATCATCACACTTAACATGCTTTCAAGAAGAAGTTTAAACCCTTTGATTCACCAACAAGAAATGTTAAATCACAGAGGCCGTGGCACACCCTGTGCCCAAATAGGACCATTCAGTAATCCATCCATGTCTTTTGTCCTTAAACTTGAATAAGATAAATGTAAAATAGAAAGCATTCCACCTCTGTCCCACAATCCTACACATTATATTAATAATAGAAAGTGTCAACAAAAAATGTCAACATGACATCATGATGTCAGGCTGTTGGGGATTCATCTGAGACCCTGTTAATACCAGAGCCCAAGGCTTGTTTCAATATACCGTAGCAATGATGTTCAAAGCACTGCATCAGAGCTTCAATATAGTAGTCATTTTGTTAGTGAACAAGTGGTAGGAGTCTGCTGAACCATCATTGAGGGGAATGGAAATTGGTATTAAGGCACTTGGCAAGATGGCAAGAAGAACAGTAATGGGAAAGCCTTTTGGATGGATAAAGTAGCAAGATGTGGGTCCCTGTTTGATTCTGGGAGGGATGACGACAGCTACAGCTGGTGAAAATGCTTTTTTTATGAACTTGTCGTCTTAACAACTTCTCAAAGCGCTTTACACAGTGCAGGCATCATTCACCATTCACACACGTTCATACACTGGCTGCCATATAAGGTGCTCCCGATTCTGTGTCTGATGAGCAGCTTTTTGTCCTCTGGGTAGGCAGGCAATCCTTGTATAATATTTTCAAATTTTTTATTCTTATGTCTTTGTATTTGGGATATGTACACACGACATGTAATACTGTTGCAATGTCCTGGTGCTCAGAAGAGCATTGTATGCAAGTAATCAGCTTCATTTAAATGCTGCCAACATTTTATTCCTCTTTTTTGGAATTGAATTTTTGGAGGGAATGTGCTTTTTGGGGCAAACTTTTAATATGATTTTTAAAAGAATTTCGGTTGTCATTTTATATATTTTTTTTCCGAATCAGCATTGCGTTGGTATTTAAAAATGTTAAATTTTTAATTTTGGTGTAGTTTTCAATAAGGGTGTGTAGGGTATAAATATTTGCTGCCAGAGGTGTTTAATACAAAAAAAAAAATCAAAGCCTCCTGTTGGTTCTGTATTTCATTAAAGGCCTGTAGGCAGGGGTGTACTACACAATTCTGGACCCTGGCCCGTACATAGTCATTCTCTATGGGCCCCTCCCCGCATCTACAGCTATTCATTCTAGTATCTTTGTGGGCCCTCCTCCCATGAGCCCCTGTATACTCAGGCCCCCTTTTGCCCCCCAGTCCCCCTGCCTGTAAGATGAACAAGCCGGTCAGTGCAGTGATGGAGGTGATGGCATGTTACATGTTGAAATAGTAACCTTGTGTGCAGGTATTTATTTAATATGTAAATGCCTTACACTCTCTCTCTCTCTCTCTCTCTCTCTCGCTCTCTCTCTCTCTCTCTCTCTCTCTCTCTCTTAGCTCCACCTTCACTGGTTATAAAGGGATTCTTCCAGGTGAGTGCTCTCATAGTGGGTCAGTCCTCAGGACCAAACATGGGAACCACAGGACTCCAATCCACATTATGGCTCATCTACCTGGTGCTGCTGGTCAACACATTCACTCAGACTGGTGAGTGATGATGACCTGAAAAATTCTTAAAGCTTTGCACTTATTGGATACAGTACAAGATGATTGGAACAGGTCAAAGAGAGGATGTACTGGATGTAATTAACAGAAGTTCATTTTGGTGTATCCTTAATATTTTGTTTTGATAACTTGTAGTTTTTCTTTGTATTTTTTTGTAAAATATCATAAGAAAGAAACTGTTTTGTAATTCACATACTCTGACTTCTAAACTTTAATTCAAAGCTTAAAGCAGCTTAGAAGTTGCCAATCATCTGTTACCATTGCAATACAAGTATTATTTAAACCTATACAAGACATCTCCTAAGATTCTGACTATATGAATATAAGTTCCAAGCTGTATATCTACAATAGTCCATTTTATTGAATTGTCTTTGGTCAACCTATTCTCACTCCCAACTTGTCAAATACCAACGCTTGGTCAGTGGTCCTCGACTTCTGATGCCGACTCACAGAGGCATCCTTTAGCATCTGTATAAGATGCAAAAGGCAACTAATTCCATACCCATCCTCATCATTATTAGACGCTCAGAGCAACTTTATAGTAATAAAGAACAAGAAAGGTGACACGGGAGGAGGTCAGGGTGGATGGATGGGTCAAACAAGCACGAGACTGCTGTTCGTGTCCCATGTCATATCAAAAGTTTACGTTGACCTTGAGTTAACTTTCCTTACGGTCCACTATTCCGAGGATTTAAGAATAAAGTATGGAAGCTTTATATTACATTTGTATGGGCATTTTGTTGTGTCGTGATTGGGGGGACTGTCCATTTGTCCAACAGTCCAATATTACAGAGGCCAAAAAACTTGTCATTGGAAATTAAGCAATTTAGTCCAACAGCCTGTTACCCCGAAAAACCAAAGCTAACTGTTCCGAAGTCCTATTGTTCTTAAAATACACACACTTTAACATTTAACATTATTAATCCTGCAAAGGAAATTTAAATATTTTTACTCTGTTGTTAGGGTTAGGGTTACATTACACTCAGGCCTGAAATACACACACTTGCTCAGGACCTATGGAGAGATGTCAGAGTGAGGTGACTGCACATAGACAGGCACCCATGAGAAGTTGGGAGTTCGTAGCCTTGCTCAAGGGCACCTTGGCAGTGAACTGGCACCTCTCCAGCTACCAGACCAAACTCTGTATATTGGTCCGTATGGGGAATTGAACCGGTGATCCTCCGTTTTCCTACCCAACTCCTTACAGACTGATCTACTGCCACCCCAACATAATTGTTTTTGAAGAAACTTTTAAAAAAAACACTAAGATTTTAAAGGAAAAAGACGACAGAGGTAGCTTAATCGAAATGCCTAACCAGAAATAATGGCAGAGTGGCATTTTTCTATAGGGGGTTTTGGTATTGGGGTTTCGGAATAATAGGCTGTCGGACTAACGGGCACTCCCCACAATCACAACACAACAAAGTAGAACCTTATAAATGTAATATAAAACTTCCATTCTTTATTCACAATCATAAGTATTAAAATAATGTCAAACAGTTGGTTCCAACTAAGGTCCCACCAATCATAGTATAGGATAATGGGGTAGCCCTGGTCACTCATTATATAGTTTCAGTTAAGTGTCGGAATAAGCTAATACAGAATATCTGTGGGAAACATTTCTACATAAAAAAATGATTGTTTCTTCTCTTCAATACAGTAACCATCATTCCATCTCTACAGACACTGAGCCTGGGTTCAGGTAACCGTGCAAATGCACAACAAATGTTTTTTAATAACTTTTGTCAGTTAAAAATATTTTTTAATATGTTAATGCTGTTGTAGCTAATGCAGATCACATCGGCCAAGTGTGCACGACTTGGGGACACTATCACTGGAAGACCTTTGATGGAAATTTCTTCAACCTGCCCTCCACCTGTAACCATGTTGTGGCCTCCCAGTGTAAGAACAGCTATGAAAATTTTAACATCCAGATGAGACGCAAGATAGTAAACGACATCCCCACCATTAGCAACATCATCATGAAGTTGGATAGTTCTGTGGTGGAGCTCTCCAACAGCTCATTGATTGTCAATGGCCAGACGTAAGTTCAGTCCAGACCAGTCATATACATTTAGGCCTATCCCTGAGACATTATACCTCATATATTCCATGTAACAGCCTGAGTTTTACATGTTGGGAATTTTGCTGTAATCAAATATTCACATTCAACACTACAGTATTGAAATATGAGGTTGAGTTTGAAAGTTTTTTCTGTATCTTAAAAATATATATATAATATAACTTATTTGTAGATTTTGTGTTATTGGTTTGTTTGGGTTTTTATTTTTTTACTGTAGTGATTATCACTTAAGGTTTACATGAAAGTTCCACAACAAAGCTTTGATAAATCAAGCTAGAAAAAGACTTTGTGTCAGCTTCTGTTTTATTTTCAAACTAACTCTCTGTGTTCACTGCAGGGTGTCTTTGCCATTTGTCACACTCGGGTTGACTATCAAGGAGACCACATCTAGTATCTCTGTCGAAGCTAAGCTGGGAATTAGAGTTATCTGGAACCTGGACGACTCCCTGGATGTATGTAGCACACCCTCTCATATGTCACCAAACCCCATTTCATAAGTATGATGAAAACAGCCAGTGAAGTTTAGTCCCATCAGCTCATCAAACTATTAACCACTGTCACAGTTGTTCGCAAACTAGCTGAATAATTTGAGGTATTAATGGTGAGCAGTCCACTCTTTTTAGTCTGACAAAAGGCAAACATTATTACCACTGATAACTGTACTCTTTAAATATAGAGTCGGAGCTGATCCATTTAGGATGGAGGCATCGACTCCTCAGGGCCTGGAGTAATTTAATCGGACACTCTTTTTAACTATGAACAGTTAAATCAATACTTTTGCTTTCTGGCCATAAATAAGAACCCTCTGTAGTTACAAGCACTGTAGCACTTTAATACACTCGCTGTCTGACAGATGCCATGAATGAAAAATGAGCACATGTGACTACGGTCAGTTAAATGTCTTATGTTGCCGTAGTGCATGTCCTGAAATGTTTCTGCACATACTGTAACAGTTAAGGTGAAAATATGAACACCAAAATCAGTTCGTCCATGGCCAAAGGCCTGCATTTAAATCTCACTGAGATCTGATTTGAGGCAGACAAACTGCACTAAAGAAAAGTAACCTCCATGACTGAGGAAACAGGAAGAAGCCTCAGCTTATTGATCAAATATGACTGAATAGCAGTAGCGAGTCACTTTGCAGGATATGTCCTGGAGAGATAAGCAAACAACGTGAATAGGTCAAGCCTGAAAACCACAATGTAAATGTAACTGCTTTAAGTAAACGTGTGTAATTTGCAGACAGTCATGCACCAGCTTGAAAAGAAAAGCTTTACTCTCCTACAATAATTACCCAAATCAAACACTGCGAAAGAGTTTACCCATGTCAGAGGTCACACACAGCACATGAGTCTCACCTACTACAAGTGGATCATATAGAAAGAATGACATATGTCACATTTTTATTTATAAAATTAAATGATAAATTACTAACTTGTGATTTTGCCAATAACTATTTGGGATGTGTTCACAGGTTGAAATAGATAACAAATACCACAACCAGACATGTGGACTTTGTGGAAACTTTGACGGTGTTTCCAAAGATTTCATGAAAGATGGTAAGTCAGTGTACTCAATGTGCGAATAGATACTTTAATATTAGGCATGCAGCATCTAATGGCAGTGGCTTTAAAACATCCTGTGTCTCTTTGGATATTTCATGATTCACAGTTGATATGATTAGTATTTTTTTACACTGATCAATAGTATCAAACTTTGATATCAAAGTAAAAGCATACCTTATGTTTATTATTTATTTTGGGATATATATAGTTAGCAGACAGTTAGCAATTAGTCTGGACCAACAGATGTACAGTGCCCTAACCCAGAATGGATAGCCGGTGTAGCTTGACCATACTCCAGCGCTAGTCTATATCCACGACGTTCCACTTCTGTGATATCTCCGGTGCCAGAAATTCCGCCAGATGCATGTCTTTTCGCCGATGTCCGTTTCCTTCCGCTTTCTTTGTGTTGATAATTAAACTCCGGTGGATTTATGAGAACTATGGTTAACTCCTCCCCAGATCTCTGCAGGGTGAATCCAGACAGCTAGCTAGACTATCTGTCCAATCTGAGTTTTCTCTTGCACGACTATAACAACTTTTGAACATACACGTTCCACCAAAACAAGTTCTTCCTGACGCTATTTTGCAGCGGCTCTGTGCAGAGCTTAGCAACTATTCACAACTTGGATTTATTTTTATCAAAATCCCTTCTGATTCTTGTGATCGGTGGACACTTACAGACTAGCTTTAAATTCAGGCCAATCATTGTTTAGAAATACTTAGAGAATTAAAAATTAAATAAGTCTTCCACAAGTGGGAGCAACTAGAAAGATTTATTTGAACAGAATGACAAAAACAAATGTAATAAATAATATACATGTTAAAATGCCCTCAACAACAGCTCAAAACTACAATTCTATGGAGCTAAAACAGGGAGAGTACATTTTGGCATCAGAAAAAAAATATGCATTGAAAACAAAACTTAAACTAAAAAAAGGAAATACTGGCAGTGAAGTTGTGTTGGCACTGAAACAAGTATTGGCAATGAAAAATAAAACACAAACATTAAAAAAGATTAGTATCACACTGTGTGGTGTCTATTGTAACCTTATAAGACATATAAATGCATTTATAATGCTTTATTAAACTCTTTATAATTTTTTTAATCATGCATTACAACGTACAACAAGGGTTATATATTATTATAAGTGGTGGACATAATGTTCAGCATTCATTTAGCTTCTTACCTCCATGTCAAATTGACAACCATATTTGAAAGAAGAATCTGATGACAGCACTGTATACATGGAATTAGCTATTGTATGATACTATAACACAATTATGAGGACTTATGAGCGATATTTGCTGGCCGCAAGTAAAGTGTAAGACAATAAAAAGATTCACAATCAATGTCAAGTCTATTTTCCAAAACAAAGAACCTCATATTTTAATTAAAACAGACAATGGCATTATCACAGCAAACACAGTGGCCATTGGTATAAGACTGGGGTAGAATTGGGTTAATCTCCCAGGACAGGTGTGAATGTGCAACAGAGTGTAAAGCAGGGTGTTGCTGTTAGTAAACTTAGCCAACCTACACTAGGTAAATAAAAAATAAGTCAGTCTCTTTAGAAACTAAAATCAGTGCAATCTCAGTTCAAGGCTTTTATCCACCGGTGAGGAGAGGTTGCAAATTGGTCCCTAGCTTTTAAACAGTTATGAACAGCATTTTTTCCTACAAACTGAAAGATTCTGGGCTGAATAATCACAATGTCCATTGTTGTGTGACTGACTGTAGGACTTTTGCTGTCTCTAATGGACTATGCTGATACCTGGAAGGTGGATGGGCCAACAGAGACTTGTGATGAGCCTGTGTTCAACCCAGTCCTGAGCTGTGGCGATAAGGTAACTCTTTACTTTTATTAAACATCTCATAAAGTCACATGTGTGAAGAATGAGGGGCCCTACACTATGTTATCTGTGCCAAGGTTGAAAAAAAAATGTGCTTGAAATTCTGCAGATTTTCGGTAGGTTTTACATTTTCTATAATGCAAACATGTTACAGCTGTTATTTTGCGGTGGTTTGATAGCATAGAAAATAACTGTAGGTTAATCAGTTTTACCCACAACATTGCATTTCACCACTGTGAGAGTGAAGACTATAGTGTGAGACAAAGCTTCTTAATGATAATTTTAAAATATAAGAAACACTTTATTCAAATTGGCACACGTCTCTAGCACACCATGCTCTGCTCCTCAGACTTCACACTGATCTACACCTCATTGTCTCTGCAAATCATCTACATCCAAGTATCTAAAGATTGTTAAGACTCCAAACTGGAATTTATGACAAATTGACTGATTTGGTATGTTTTTCAGCTATTCTGTGACCAGATCTTCTCCAGTGCTTCATTTAGTAGTTGCCAAAACCTTCTGGATGTGGAATCCTTCAGTAAAGTCTGTATGGCTGATATGTGCAACTCTAAAGAAAACGTTGACTCTGCCCTCTGCAAAACCATCTCAGAGTACTCCAGAGAGTGTATCCATGCAGGTGGCCAGCCCCAACAATGGAGAAATGCAACGTTTTGCTGTAAGGGTGCTGTTATTTGCCTCATGTTTTGCATTTTGTCTTTGATTGTCACGTGTACAGCAACATTGAAGTGTTTGTTCCTTCAGATATGAAATGTCCATACAACATGGAGTTCTTGGAGTATAGCAGTTCATGTACTGACAGCTGCTCCACCCCTCAGGCCAGCCAGACATGTGACAGTCACTACAGTGATGGCTGCCGCTGCCCTGCTGGTATCCGTACACATTTCACACTACAGTGAAAACTCTATATGAAAGCATATGCTGTCTCAATCATGTCTCATTCCCAGACATAAAACCTGACAGTCTCTCCTCTCCCTTTCAGGAACGGTCTTTGATGACATCAGTAACACTGGCTGTATCACAGTGGATCAGTGTCCATGTCTGCACAACAACAACGTCTACAAGTCAGGAGAGTCCTACTCTTACACTTGTGGATCATGGTAAGATGAAAACTCGGGTGTACAAATAAATACAACGGAACAAGAGTTCAGTTGTTCACTTGAGGCTACATTTACATTACTATGTTTTGGTTTAAAAACGAATATCTTTTGCTACATTTACACCTCGCATTAACATTGCTCTGGCGTTTCAGAGCCCCTAATCGACCAACACTTACGGCAATGTTTCACTGCCTGAGCAATGTAAATGTAGCCTAGTTATTTATTTGATAACATTTTAGATAATGAATAAAATCTGTGTTCACATCTTTTTACTTATTTCATCTTTAATGATGATTGAAAAAAACTCCTCATAATCTACAAAATTAGGATTTTTTTCTTGTGTGTGCCATGCTAACATTATAATAAAGAATAGGGACGACAATGGGATGACTACAAGTGCTAATGCATTTAAAAAACATACAACTACTTCAACCCTTTTTACAATTACATTGTAAGTGCATCTTGTTTGTTTAAATCATTAAGTCACAATTTTACTTGCACATTTTACTTCACCCCTCTCTCCTTTTTCTTTTTTTCAAGCTATCCTATCAATTAAAAGCCATAAAAGCCCTAAAAAACAAAAACAATAAATTTATTGCAGTTAAATGCATTGACCTTGAATTTACAGCATTAGAATAATCATTAAGTATGGGTTGTTTTTTTGAGTGGCTACAGCTGGAAGGCTCATCTGATGGTCCATGCAGATTGTAGTATTTGCTGTTACATAAGTATATTTATGGGTATGTAGAGGGGAGTGAGACAATGTCAATAATGTTCCTCTGTATTAGTATGTTTGCATGAAACATGCTTCAAACATGTGACAGATTGCCCATTGAGTATGCGTCATTAGTCAATGATGCATACTCAATCGGCAATCTGTGCATAGTCATGCATCACGGACAATTGATACAGATGCTGTGTTCTCGCTTATTATATCCAGCATAATCTGCATATTTAATCTTCCTTCCTCCTGCAAACACCTGTTCTGAAGTGATGCAATGAGCTGAGAGAAAAATAGTTGATTTAAAGCATTGTAGCATAACAATGGTGAAATCACCTGTAGTAACGTAATTTTCACCAGATCAATAATTACACTGATTACACTGCTGCTGTTGCTGCTGATTTTTTTATTTTTTTTATTCCTGGCATGTGTGTGTGTGTGTGTGTGTGTGTGTGTGTGTGTGTGTGTTCACAGTGTTTGTGAGAGTGGCCAGTGGACATGTACGGAGGAGAACTGTCCAGGAACCTGCTCTGTGAAGGGAGGAGCCCACGTCAACACCTTCGATGGAAAAGTCTACACCTTCCATGGGGACTGCTCCTATGTGCTGGCTAAGGTAACACATATCATTATCTGCAACCCTGCTAGTATATCACCACATACATGTACACAACAGAGTTATACCACTGAATACCAGAAGCATGGATTGATAAACCATCTACACAGACATAGGCTACATTTACACAACTACATTTTGGTTTAAAAATCTTTTGCTACATTTATGCCTCACGTCTGCACTACTGGCGTTTCTGAGCCCCTAAAACGGAGACATTTGGAAACACTGCTGTCCCCATTTTGGTTGGAAAACTCTGGGGTTGCTTGCAGAAATGGAGACCTTTAGAATCGATGGCGCACGTCCGTCATGACTTATCTGTTAGGTCCAGAGATGTATAGTAACAAAGTAGAACTACTTCACTACTGTACTTAAGAACTAAAAGGCTGTAGCTGTACACTACTGTACTATAATTTTTTTTCTCCTACATCCACTTTTATTTCAGTACATATTTTCGATGAGTTTAATACTTTTACTCTGATACATTTTTTATGTGCTGCATCGTTACTCGTTACAATTATAAAAATGTTACGAATCGTAGATGGCTCTGTCACCAGGTTTGATGAAGCTGGCTCATCATTGAGCGAATCAAGCGATCATGCTGTCTTATAAGAAGCATTGAGAACACTGGAGCTTTGTTAGTTTGTTTTGAGATGGAAGAACCGGAAACGCCACACCTTCAACTTGGAGTGATTGTGGCGGTGAGGGTGAGGAAGGAGACCACCCCTGGCCGTACTTAGGGTCCATGTTTTCATTTGTCGGAGTTAAAGACAATTCATATAGAATGAAGTGCCTACCCAAAAGATTGCGAAATAATGGCCTTCAAAAATTCACCGTTGAATTTGAAGAAACATATCAAGGTAAGTTACAAATATAATACACAAATGGCACACCAGCTTGAGCTATCAGTAAGCGCTAGCTAACTAACTACCTGCAGTTCATGACATGCTGCGGTGTTGCACATTCCTGTCCTTGTACTGCTGCTGCAGCCAAAGGAATTGTGAGTGTCCTCTAGGCTAAACATTTGAAATAATATAAACAATATGATATTCAAACTTTTGACTGCTTTCATTAATAACTACATAACACAATACTTTCAGTACTTGAGTAGTAACATTTTTAAATAAACTACTTGCAATAAATAATAAAATGTTGAATACTTTAATACTTCCACTTAAGTGTGGTGCTTAAAGAGCACTTCAACTTCTACTCAAGTCACTTTTTTGATAGAGCACTTGTACTTTTACTCAAGTCTGGGTCTCTTGTACTTTATACATGTCTGGTTAGGTAGGTTTATATATTTCAGTAGTCTCGCATTGTCAGACCTATCTCCACAGGCTGCAGAGGAGGGTCTGGCTAGTCCACACAACATTCCAGGATAGGAGAAAAAATATGCTCTGGTTCATTGGCATTTATTTAAACCAATCACAATTGTCTTAGGCGGTGCTAAGTGCCGGACAGAGCAACGGTGTCGCTGCAAAATAGAAAAGGAACTTCTTTTGGTGGAACATGTGCACATTCCAAAAAAAACTGATTCAACAGATAGTTTAGCTAGCTGTCTGGATTTACCCTGCAGATATCTGAGGAGCAGTTAACCATAGTCCTCATAAATCCACTGGAGTTTAGAATGCCACCACAAAGAAAGCTGAAGGTGAGGGACATTTGGCGGAACCTCCGGCGGCACCGGAACAATCCCGTAAAATATATATAGTTGCATATAGATTAGTTAGTTCCACCTCGCTGTCAGTCCAAGCTAATCCCTGTTCCTACTTTTTTGCCATTGTTTTTCTTTCTCCAAAATATTTTCTGTATTTTTAACTTTTTACATCCATCATTTGAACCACATAAAAACATTGGATAATCTGCTTAATGTTTACACCGGCACATGTCCAGTGTATGTGAATGGTCATTTAGTAACCAACAGGTCTGCAGCATAATAAATCCAATAGATTCCAAACCCCTTTACAGCAAAGTCATGACAGCACAGCTATTTTCTAAATAATCTAATTTTAATTCATCTAAATAGTGACTGTAATAACATTGCATATATTGCAATCTGTGTGTAAAAAAACACACACAGGCATACACACAAGTGTCCAGCAGGGCGCATATCAGCAGGTTCACAAGTTAAAACCTCTAGAGAAAAAAAAGCTTATCTTAAGTTTTTTTCTCTGAGGAAATCAATTCCTTTGACCTGATATGGTCCTCTCTCTGTCGGAATGTCTGTTCTTGTGTTATTGTTGTTGGCTATTTGCTGGGATCTGTCATATCCTCCTTACCTTGTCCGTTTACAGGCTGTATGTTCAGCTGATTGGTGATTGTGATGACCTGGTCCTCACCAATGGATTACAAAAGGCGACAAAATGAGGGCGAAACAAACCAGTTGACATTTTTTATAAGCCCACATTTTGCCGCCTTGCCAAAGTGCTGCTCTAGGCCATAGCCTAGTCTGCCTATACACGCTATCTCTGACGTATTTTACTGTCACCAATTTTCAGTCTTTGAATCATTGAAGTTCAAGTTGTGCCCCAATGTATGTTGCAGCACGATAATGGCTCCTTATACACTGTGCTGGTGGATCTGGTCAAGTGCGGTCTGGCTGACAGTAGGACCTGCCTCAGAGCTGTAACTCTGGGTTTATACAGCAATTCTATGGTAAGCCCCTTACCTTTACTACTTACTTCACTATTCTGTCAGAAAACACACTGTTGAACATGATCCATGTATGCTACTTTTATATTTTGCATTGATTCCCATTTGTTTAGAGTGTGCTATTTGTGTTTTTATGGCTTACCTGATAATAACAAAGATGTGCAACCCTCACCAAAATTGTGCTTCAAACAGGGATCAAACAAAATCTAAGAATTATTTGGAAACACTGTTGGACTCCTGTTTGATATGATGTGTCTTTCCACACACTGTCAGGTTGTTAAAATTCAGGCATCCGGGCAGGTCTATGTGAACCAGATTCTTTCTCAGCTTCCACTGTTTACACGTGAGTTACTTCAAATGATACACAGCATGCTGAAAATGCATTTTTTAACAAAACCCTTCAGAATCAGTTAAGAGTCACTAGTTACAGCCCTTAGCACTTAAGTAAATACATTTACTTAAGTAAATGAATCTATTTACTTAAGTACAAGTAAATAAATCTATTTACTTAAGTGCAGAATTAAAATGTTGATGTACATGTTTAAAGATGTTTATTGATCCAGTAGATGTTCACACCACATAAAGATGAGAAGATTAACGTGACAATGGCTACTATCCAACATGCAGAGAAGTTAAGCTCAGTTCTTGTACTTCATGTTGCTGCTGTGGCATTGATTTTTTTAATGTCTTCTGACTGCTGCAGCGGAACTGAGTGCCTTCAGTCCATCATCCTTCTACATCCTTATAAGCCTAAAGGTGGGCATTCAAGTGATGGTCCAACTGTCCCCGGTGATGCAGGTCTTCATCTCAGCTCACCCTTCACTCAAAGGAACAACCTCTGGTATGGCTCAACATATTTGTTTCAGCATCTGAAAAACCCATCCAGTATTTACAAATTATAATCAACTAGTTATATTCAGCATAAGGGTGTTTTATGTAATTCCACATTAACATGGGTATCTGTTGAAATGTGTGTCACCTCACCCAACAGGTTTGTGTGGAAACTTCAATGACATAATGAGTGATGACTTCAGGGTGATTAGTGGGCTGGTGGAGGGCACTGCTGCAGCGTTCGCCAACACATGGAAAACTAGAGCCAGCTGCCCCGACATTACAACGCACTTTGGACACCCCTGTCGTCAAAGTATCAGCCAGGGTACAGCTAGACTCTCCTCCAAAGTAGTCCACTTCCTCCAAAGTGGTAAAGTTCACCATGCCATTTTCAGAGCCTATAATGTTAAGTAGCTTTATTTCTGTATGTTTCTGTGTTTCAGAGAGTTATGCCGAGTACTGGTGCTCTAAACTAGCAGATCCCAAGGGAGTGTTTGCTCCTTGTCACTCTGTCATTAGCCCCAACATTTACCAAGATGTAAGTGTGCATACATGAAGTTGAAATGATAAATAATCTAAACTATTGACCCCTTAATAATGTGTCCATGTCCACTGTGTCTCCTCACAGAATTGCATGTATGACAGCTGTAACTGTGAGATAAGTGAGGACTGTATGTGTGCTGCAATCTCCTCCTATGTCTACGCCTGTGCAGCTGCAGGAATCCAGCTCACCGGCTGGAGGGCGACCATCTGTGGTGAGTTAAACACTGTGGGCCCTATCTTGCACTCAACGCAATTGCCTTTGTACACCGACGCATGTATCATTCCTATTTTGCACCCAACGCACAGAGGACTTTTCTCTCCACAGACGCACATCGGTAAATTAGGGAATGTATTTGCGGTTCAGCAAAAAGAGGAGGCGTGTTCAGGCGCAAACGTTCCCTGGTGCTATTTTGCAGTTTCAGAAAACAATTCCGCCAAAGACCAGGAAAAACCTGGTCTAAAGTCAGTGGCGCTAGTCTAAAGTCAGTGGCGCATTATTCACATGCTATTTTAGGGGCACATGCTTGGCCATAATGTAGCGTGTGCACAACGCGCATACACTTTGCTTCTCTCATCTACACGGACGCAGCAGTTCCCATTTTTGCAAACCATACATAATTACAAGGAAAAATTTTACTAAAAATGCGCTTCAGGTGTTTGGATCGGTCAGGAGGCATTTTACAGTACAGTCCTCAAAAAGTCGCAGCATTCTTTGTGGCTTGTTGTGTTTTACACAACATTTCCATGAATCATGGATGTGTTGATAACATAAATGAGGAAATATTAGAGGACTTAAGGAGACGTGATGTTGAACACCGGTTGGATTGGACACTCCGGTGGGATCTGGTCTGGGAGTGGCAATGCGCTCCTGGGAGCGGGTGGACGGAGATGGAGTGGGGGGAGGAGGAAGGGGCACAACAGGAGCAAGTGGTGTGTTTGGAGGCCCACACTCCATGGCTGCAGCAATCCTCTCCATACTGTGGAGATGCGCCCAAGAGGCCGCAGCAACATCGCCACCCGGTCAAGACGGGCATTTATTACTTTGCCGCATCCCGGACAGCTCCTGCTGGCGTGCACCAGGCAAATCCGCCATTATAATAGCAATCCGCCATGGAACAAGCGCACCTGCTCGTAAAAGGAATGTGAGATGACGCTCTGATTGGTTTATTGCACGTTACCCCCAAACCACACCTAGCTACTTCAGACCAACCCATTTTAGATTTGCGTCGGGCGCAAGAGTCATTTATCCCGCCGTTATAATAGCAACAGCGCCCGAGATCCGCCCACAAAGCTACTTGCGTTTCACGTTTGATACTTGCATTTCAGATCATTGTGTGTGGGGTGTGTTTATATGAGCGGGGCCCAAATGATTCCTCAAAAGGCCAAAATCCTAAACCTTCAACTGTTCTAATAGTAACATCAGACAGCTTTAGCCTCTAGTGTCAGGAGTAAAAATAAGTCATCCTCAATAGTAGTTGTATTCTTGTTTTAGAATGATGAAGAACAATTAGATACAAAACATGGATGTATATATATATATATATATATATATATATATATATATAGTATATATAACTGTAAATGGTAACCAAATCTACCCCTTGGGCATGCCCCCGGACCCCCCTTGGTAATAATAACTTTTATTTATATAGCGCCTTTCAAGAAACCAAAGGACACAGAATTAGAGGTTGTTTCAGGAGTTTTTTAAATATGTCCAGGGATGTAGCATTTCGGAGATCTGCAGAGAGGTTGTTCCAGAGGGATGGGGCTGCAACACTAAAGGCTCTGTCTCTGAAGAAGAGCAGGCCAGCGTCTGAGGACCGCAGGTTTCGGGGTGGGGTGTATGGATGGAGGAGGTCGGAGTGGTACTGTGGGGCCAGGGAATGGAGGGATTTGTACGTGAGAAGAAGGATTTTATATGTGATCCGGGACTTAATTGGGAGCCAGTGAAGGTGGATGAGGGTTGGGGTGATGTGCTGCCAGGTCTTGGTGTGGGTGAGGACCAGCAGAGTTTTGGACATACTGGAGCCTGTCTAGGGTTTTGCTGGCGATCCCAGACAGGACTCCATTGCAATAGTCCAAACGGGAGGTTATGAAAGGATGAATGAGGGTTTCTGCCATGGAGTCAGAGAGTGATGGCCAGAGTCTGGAGATGTTTTTGAGATGAAAAAAGGCTGATTTCGTGATGAATTTGATTGATTGTTGATTGATTGAGTATGGAAAGAGAGGGTGGAGTCCAGGATTACACCAAGGTGGATGAGCTGAGTGGATGGTTTGGTGCTGATATAGAGCTGTGTATCGATGGTGTAGGAGTGGAAACTGAGACCATGTTGCCGGATAATCTGACCAAGGGGGAGCATGTAGATGGTAAAGAGCATGGGTCTGAGCACAGAGCCTTGAGGCAAGCCTTGGTTGAATGGAGCTGGATCGGAGCAGGAGTTGCTAATGGTGACAAATTGCTTCCTGTGTGAGAGGTAAGACTGAAACCAGGAGAGAGCTGTGATACCAAGGTGATGGAAAATTTTTGAATGGTATGGGAGTTTGTGTCAAAGGCTGCGTAGAGGTCGAGGAGAATGAGTATGCTGATGTGAGTCAGCAGTAGTGAGTAGATCAATTGTGATTTTGATGAGGGCGGTCTTTGTAACTATGATATGGTCTAAATCCTGACTGAAGGGGTTCACAGAGCTCATGGTTGGACCTGATGATGGACTTGGGCGGCAACTGCTTTTTCCAGGATTTTACTTAGGAATGGAAGGTTGGAGATTGGCCAGTAGTTGTTTGCATCCTCTGGATCCGAACCTGGCTTCTTGAGGATAGGGGTGAGTGAGGCAGTTTTAAAGTAGGTGGGTACTACGCCAGATTCCAAGGAGCAGTTGATGACATCCACCATGATGGGACACAAGACAGGCAGATATGCTTTGACCAGGGCTGTAGACATTGGATCCAGGGAGCAGGTTTCCATATCATAGTTACAGAGACCGCCCTCATCAAAATCACAATTGATCTACTCACTACTGCTAACTCTGGACACATCAGCATACTCATTCTCCTCGACCTCTACGCAGCCTTTGACACAAACTCCCATACCATTCAAACATTTTCCATCACCTTGGTATCACAGCTCTCTCCTGGTTTCAGTCTTACCTCTCACACAGGAAGCAATTTGTCACCATTAGCAACTCCGATCCAGCTCCATTCAACCAAGGCTTGCCTCAAGGCTCTGTGCTCAGACCCATGCTCTTTACCATCTACATGCTCCCCCTTGGTCAGATTATCCGGCAACATGTAGTCTCAGTTCCCCTCCTCCCCCATCCATCCTACACAACTTTCTATCTATCTCACCAAACCATCCACTCAGCTCATCCACCTTGGTGTAATCCTGGACTCCACCCTCTCTTTCCATACTCAATCAATCAACAATCAATCAAATTCATCACGAAATCAGCCTTTTTTCATCTCAAAAACATCTCCAGACTCTGGCCATCACTCTCTGACTCTCTGACTGGAACAAGCTGGTCACAAAAGCCAAGGCTTCAGCCTTGGCTTTTGTGACCAGCTTGTTCACTAGATGGTTGTCCACAGGCATGAAGGAGGAGAGGCAGCGCTGAGGCAGATGAGCAGGGGAGGGAGCAATGTCCTTGGTTGATTCAGGTCCAGGAGTTGCTGATGGATAAGATTCACTTTGGCCTGGAAGAAATCCAGGAACTTGGTGCAACAATCAGGTTCAACCGGAGGTTGGTGGGTGTCAATGGGGTGTACCAGTCGGTTAATAGTGGAAAATAGCATTCTGGGGTGGTTTTGCTGGTTGCTAATGAGGGTGGTGTAATAATTTATCTTGGCTTTGGAAAGAGCTTCTTTGTAGGAGCTCACATGTTCTTTGTAGGCCTTCAGGTGGACAGTGAGGTCAGTTCTTTTATAAGGTCTCTCCAGTTGGTGACCAGAGGCTTTCATGGAGCGAAGTTCGGCAGTGTACCAAGGAGCTGAACAGGTGAAGGAGACAGTACGGGTTTTAAAGAGGGCAAGAAAGTCTAGGCTAAGAGACAGAGCATTGTTGTAGTGGGCTGCCATGGCGTCCACTGTGGTCAGGGCTATTTTGGTGGTCAAGTGATCACTGATTTGATGTTTCAAAATGTAATTGTACGTAAAGCATGATGACAGCAAGATCCAGGCACTGTAGATGGAGGTGTGATTGATTGATGAGTCAAAGCAGAGGATAGAAAGGTCTTGAGAATGACCAACACCTAATCTAAAATTCAAGGTACTTAATTTACTAGAAAACAAAAAAAATATTAATTTTGAAGATTGTGTCCTCACGTTCTATATGTAAGGGATAATGTACAGCGAGGTGGTCGTTATAGCAAATACAACCCCAACAGGGTGATCAGACACCGACGTGAAGCGAAGGGGTCCTGAAGCCGCCTAAATATCAGCTGCTCTAATTCACATTAAACTGAACATTTCCGTTGGCGGTGAAGTGAGACACAGTGAATGGAACTTCTTTGGGAATATTTATGTTGACGTTTATGTCCTCATTAATCTTGTTTCCTTTTTGCACCGCTACAGTTGACACACCTGTAACGTTAAACATGTTGCACTGTAAGCTAACTAATTAGCGTTGTTGCCACAATTGATAAATTATCCAGACTTCTTTCAGCGGATTGATAGCTGTCCTCCAGAGTGAAGAGAAATGCGTCCATGGCAATGCTCTGCTATGCATGTCTGTTATCAAGAAATAACCGCAGAATGCCTTAGAATTCAACCAAGCCATGTAATAAGTGATAATGATGCTGTTGACAAATGTTTACAATGTCTGGCTCCACCCTGATAGAGAGAGAGAGGCTGGGTATGTAACAAACAGCTGATGACCTGCAAAACAAGCTGCGTAGTTAATGAGATTTCATGAAATTATTGCTTTGTTTAGAGGGCCAGTTGCAATCGACAATTAACCTGCATGAAAAATCTGATTCATCTAGCAGATTCTCATACTCTCATACTAATTCTCATACTAATCTTATCTCTCCTACTAGGCAAATTCAGTACATCGTGTCCAGCTGAGACAGTGTATGACTATAACATGACCTGCTGCAGTCGTACCTGCCGTTCTCTCAGCCAGGCTGACTACTCCTGCCAGACCAACTTCACCACAGTGGATGGCTGTGGCTGTGCCGAGGGAACCTACATGAACGAGGTGGGGCAGTGTGTGTCCAGCGAAAGCTGTACCTGCTACGATAAAGACAACATTATTCCTCCTGGACAGGCTGTCAGCAAAGATGGCTTCACATGGTACATACACAACTACTACTACTACTTCTACTACTACTACTACTACTACTACTACTACTACTACTGCAGAGTGTAATCATGTCAGGAGTTGGGCATTTAGCAGTCAGCTTATAAACACCCAACACTTTACTTTATAGTGAGCTGTTAATCGAGAATATGGACAGGATATTGTGTTCCATTTTAGGGTAATAGCCTAAAATGGTTTAATACATTAGGCCTAATACATTAAAGGTATACATAAACATAATGTACTTGGTAGACAATAGAGAGAATTATTTCTGGAAAAGTCATAGTAATGGAAACAAGCTAACATTATCAGCTCTGTAAGTATTTTTGAGATGCAAATGTTAGCATACACCATGCTTATAATGACATGTGGTCGTAAACCAAAGTATTGGACACATTAAACTGTTGACCAGAAATTCATCCTGAGGGGAACACAAATGTCTATATTAAATGTTATAATAGTTTTCATAAAAAAAGGAAAAAAAATGGCGATCCATCGAACAGAGGATCACAAAAGTGTCAACAAAACAGAAGCAAAGCCTGTTGCAAAGCCTCCATGGCTTTCAATTGCATCTAAATAAAATCCAATCTTAACACTTATACAGTCAATTTAGCTAACTGTAAATGTGCTATGTGTGTATTAGTTGTTATTGCAAATATGTAACATGATTAAAAAAAAAAAAAGGTAACTTAGCTGGAATTTTAATTTATTTGGTGTGACTACAAATACAACTTAAGTTAAGTAAACTGTATTATCCCAGTGGGATGTAATTTGTTTTACAGCCAGCAGAGAATAAAAGACAGCAGTTAATACACACATTGGATGTGTGATAACAGGAAATTTGTTTTCCATTCTATCAATTCTGCCAACATGATGTGAATGTACCAATAGAACTAGCGAAGATATCACTGAGAAGAAAAAATAAATAAATAATAATAATAATAATAATAATAATAAAGGTGACAGTCAAAGGGCAAGCTAGAGGACATTGTAGCTATCAATCATAGTATGTTATTAAGATTTAGGATGCTACTGTAGCTGATGACATTAACTATTTTTCTCATTTCCTGTTCTCAGTGTCTGCAGACAAGGGGTTCTTAGCTGCTCAGGAGGGGCAGAACTACTACTATGTAGGTTTCCACATATGGGTTTTCAAATAACGAAATTACCCTTTAACTGTTGAATTCAATTTGTGAATAATATAATGAATGTTGAGTGTTCAAGCATTTTAAATTCTCTTCCACATCATGATGCTTCAAAGCTGAAAGAAAAAAAAATGTCCTGCTGAAATACAGGGAATTTTGGATTAAATTGTGCGTATGGCATCTGGAATTTTGACATGATCATAATACTCTATCATTTCCCAGCCTCACCATCATGTGTTGCCCCCATGGTTTACTTTGACTGCTCCACTAGTCAACCTGGGACCACTGGGACTGAGTGTCAGAAGAGCTGCAGCACCCTTGACATGGCTTGTGTAAGTACAGCATAGCACAAACACACTCACAGAAGTCAAACACACATGCACAAGCCCTGTTAGGCTCACAACCTCCTAATTTGTTTGGATACAGATAAGTACAGGCTGTACATCTGGCTGCATGTGCCCTGATGGCCTTGTGTCAGATGGAGCAGGAGGCTGTATCAATGAGACCAGCTGTCCATGTCTGCACAATGGACAGGTCTATCAACCTGGGCAGACACTGAGTGTGGACTGCAACACATGGTTTGTACAGTGCCTTACATACACATTATAGTATGTACCTGCATTGGAATTCACACAGTATATATTTCTCTCACAGAGGTTGCTCACATAAAGAAAGATTTCAGATTGCATTTCAATTTAAAACATTTAAAGGTCCTATGACATGCTGCTCTTTGGATGCTTTTATATAGACCTTAGTGGTCCCCTAATACTATATCTGAAGTCTCTTTCCCAAAATTCAGCCTTGGTGCAGAATTACAGCCACTAGAGCCAGTCCCACAATGAGCTTTCCTTAGGATGTGCCATTTTTATGTCTCTAGCTATTGAGGAGGAGAGAGGGCGGGGCAAGGTGGAGGGTGGGGGTGTGGCCTCGACCAACTGCCACTTTTCTCGTTTGAAAGCCATGATGTCTCTCTCCAGTGGGTTGGCCAAATTCTCTGGGCGGGCAAAGCAGAGAAAGGGGAGGTAACCTTGCTTGTTATGACCTCATAAAGAGCAAGATTCCAGAACGGCTCATCTGAGCTTTCATTTTCTCAAAGGCAGAGTAGGATACTCAGGGCTCGGTTTACACCTATCACCATTTCAAGCCAATTGGGGACCATAGGCAGGCTGGGGGAACGCATATTAATGTTAAAAAACCTCATAAAGTGAAATTTTCATGCCATGGGACCTTTAACAAACTAAAGAACAATCAAACAAACAAAACAGAAAACATCATTACGTTAAAAAAATATATATATTAGCAAGCAAAAAAGCCCAATGCACATAGTTAAATAATATGTCTCAAGTTCAGGAACTTATTTTTTTTAATGAAACTACATGAATACATGGACAACATTTCTGTAATCATAGTTTGGTTTATCATCCACAAAATGTCTGTTATGACTTTACCAAGTAATACAAATTGAAATTCAAAAACAAGAAGCTAATCATGTTATAATGCATTATAAAAAGATTATAATGTATTTTAACTATAGAATTATAATACACTATGATCCTTAGTCAATGACCATAAAGTATGAAGTATTATGATACTTGACCTTATAAGTCATTATAAAATACAGTAGTAGCAGTAGTTATTATATTTATACTCATAAATACTCATAATGCTATGTAAAGCATTATGAGTATTTATGAGTGCTTATAACTATAATTGTATAGTGAGCAGAGCATAATGCAACATACATGAAAAGTATTACCCCAATTTGTACAAGGGTTTTTACATTCTAAATTTAGATTTAGTAAATAATAATTCCAGATGATGTTGCTGAATAAACCCTTTAAAAAATGCAATGTTTTTTTTACACAGGTTTTAATTAAAAGTTTGTTTCTGATGTGTGTCTCCCCAGCTACTGTAATGAAAGGAAGTTCACATGTACCACCAATGAGTGTGATGCAGTTTGTGGGATTTATGGCGACGGTCACTACGTCACATTTGATGACAAGAGGTTTGACTTCAATGGAGAGTGTGAATACACACTCCTACAGGTAAAGTAGCAGATGAATCAATAAATATATAAAATGCAGTATTTCACTAAAAAACAATGTATAGACTAGTACAAAGTAATCCCTCTCAATCATCACTTATGACCTACTAGAATTATGTGGTGGTGTCTGTAGCCTATCTGCAGAGACCGTGCCCTCGATTTGATCTTTTCTTGTGCTTTTGGAGGTGTGCAGTAGAGCCCTGCGCGTTTTCTACCATTACCGCCCGCACCCGCAACGTGTGTGTTACACTCCCGCCCACTCCCGCAATATGTATGTCCACTCCTGCCCGCACCCGCAAAACTCTGAGAATTTATGCCCACACAATAATAGAGATGCATTGATTTTGTGTCTTCTCCTGTCCCGCTTGAGAAAACACGTCATTTTATAGGTTAATAGGGAGAAAATGCAGGGAACGAAGGCAGGTGCTTGCTGCTGTGAGAGGGGGAGAAAGGAGCAGAGGATGAGGGGGCAGGCAGACGGTGGACGGAACCTCGGAGCTCCCTCGTCCTGGGAGCCTCAGACACGCTGCTGGTGTCATAGATATAGGCTATAGTATAAACCATGGATGTATTAAAGGGGTGATAGAATGCAAAACCGATTTTACCTTGTCATAGTTGAATAATGACAGTTTAGTGGGTAACTAGGACATACATAGAACCTCAAAATCCCATTGACAACTCTTTCCTCTGCAAATCTCACAATTTGAAAATCTCAACAAGCCGCCTAGTTGACGTCAACTCAGCAGCTCCTCCTCATTTGGCTCTAGTCTCTATCTTTGTCACGCCCCAACATTTGCATAGGCTACACACCTGAGATCAGTTAGTCTTCTGACTCTAGGTCGGGCAGATCTGAGAAATTGTATGCTTTGTTCATCTGCTATTTTACCATGAAATTCACTTCTGAGACTTTTTTATGCGACAAATCAACTATGTAGAGGTCAAATATGGGCCGTTTTACGAAAATTGATGTCTAATTGCAAATTTTGTCCGACTGTGTGTCGGAGTTCAGCGGGGTGCTGCCTGTGTAGCTGCCTCGCCGCCTTGCCTGCCTTCCTTCACAGACCCCGGCCTGCTGTGAGGTAGATTGAGCTCTGTCACGGCTGGCAGCCCACGGCACTCCATACCCGTGCAAAGTCACCGTTTTGTGACGCCGCTGCCTGGACAGAGCTCCAGGGCCTGCAGCTCCCCTCTTCCTGCTAAATGCCCCGTGTGTGTGAGTGAGAGTGGTCAGCGAGCTTGTTACGCCAGCAATCTCTTACCACAGGTTCCAGTTAATCTTATAATGTGTGTAATTATAATGTGTTGAGTTATTTCAACAAACGATCGGTAAAATAAACACCTTGTCCGCGAGTCTCATTGATAGAGCCTGCGGCTGGATGGAGCTAGCTCTATCAATGAGAGCTAGCTAGCCTCCTCTTAGAATTCCTCTGAAATTCACAAAAGAGTTATAAAATTGAAATCAGACACCATTGTTAGCTTTATAAGACCTTTAGGTAGATGTTGTATAAGTGGCGTGACGAAATTCAAACTGTAAATATACTCGAATTACGTCAAAAAAGAAGCTAACTATCCGTGATTTACATAGCTAGGATTGAAGGGACAGTCGCAGCTAACGAAACCCCTAGCTAGTGTTCACCAAAATTCATTAAATTGAAATCTGACACCATTGTTAGCTTTGTAAGACCTTGGGATAGCTGTGATTTAATATAAGTGCCGTGACGAAATTCAAACTGTAAATATAGCTACTATAGTTATGCCGAAAGTGTTGCTAGCTAGCAGCGATCTTTTCCCATTGTATTGAATGGGACATATAGCTAGCTAGCTGCTTCTCCTAACAAAACGCCTGACGTTCATAAAAATGCCTTACATTGAAAATGGACACAACGTTAGCTTTGTAAGACCTTGGGGTAGCTGTGATAAGTGCCTTGATGAGATTCAAACTGTAAATATATTATAGTTATGCTGGGAGCCAGCCGCGGAGCCCCGTAGTGCAGTAATCCACAAAGGGTGACTTTGCCCTGGGTATGGAGCCCAGCAGGCTGCTGCTTTCTCGTCAGACTGTGAGGACACGTCTTACCAAATTTGCAATTAGCCATCAATTTTCGTAAAACGGCCCATATTTGAGCTTTATATAGTTGATTTCTCGCATAAAAAAGTCTCAGAAGTGAATTTGGTAATGAAACATTGCAGTGTTTGGAATATGAGATTCTGTCGCTTCTCTAATGTGTGTGCATGGGGGATTCGCTCAACCAATCAGCGCGCGTCTCTAATGTATGTGTATGGGGGATTCGCTCAACCAATCAGCGCGCAGCTCATCTAAATATTCATGACCATACCATATTTGGAAGAAAAGCTTTTGTTACAAATAGGGCCAAAACACAGGGATGCATAAGGGCCAATAAAATATCAACCAGGCCATTTTCAGCCCAACCAATGTCACATACCCCATTATGAGACCATAAGGAACAGTGTGAAATACCCTATATAATTATTCTATCACCCCTTTAAGAGAACGGTATAAACTCAGTCAGTATATATGTATATCTATGGTGTCTGTTGGCGTGGGAGGGTTCCAGGCTACATCCCGATCCCGCGGTGTTTATATACAGTAAATGAAAGGTTGTTTCTCCAACTTCGGTCAGTTAAAAGGCAGGATTAGCTGGGAGACTTCTAAATGAGGGCGCACATGTAAGTAGTTCTTTTGTAGATTATGGTGAACTGGTGTGTGTTGCAGCAGTGCTTTGCTATTGAGAACGAGGTAGCATGCTAAGGCTAGCATGCTAAGGCTAGCATGCTAACGGTTGCGGTTAACAAGCTTGTTTCAGCTTGTGACGTAGAAAGCCGTGCAGATTTTGAACAGCTCACCAGGATACTGAAGGCAGGACACATTCAGAAACCGTATCTCACTTAAAACAGCATGGATGGATTTTTTTCAAAGTTTGTATGCGTGTGGAAGCACTAGAGACACAAAATAACACCCCAAATCCCAGAAAAAGTGTTTTTTTCATAATATGGGCACTTTAAAAATGATCCACAAAAAAAAAAAAAATGTCCATAGTGACCCTTGTCTTGTTAAAAGCAACCCTAATGTTTTGCCATCGGAACACAAAATTCAAAGCAGCAGCAGGAAATTAGCAGAAACATTATCCAGCTAGATAACGTTTATTTAATTATCCTACAGCTGTATCCGAATACAGTGAGGTGGTTATCAGTGAGATAAAATTATGCGTGATTACATGCTGCATTTGACTCCTGTGAGGCCCTGAGGCTTAGGTAGGCAATCTGAATCTAGTGCGTCAATGGCAGACTCTGCCACTATCAATAAACTACTACATAGAGAGGTATTTACTGAATGTAAATACATGTATGGCTATTGCAATACATGTATTTAAATGTTTATGCCTTACTCAGGACTACTGTGGCACGGGTCAGAGCAATGGAAGCTTCAGAATTATCACTGAGAATGTTCCCTGTGGAACCACAGGAACCACCTGCTCCAAGACCATCAAAATCTTCCTGGAGGTAAACACAACACACGTACACTGTGTACATGTGCCTCAAACACTACATCAGAATACTATGGCTCAAAGGATAATCACTAAGGTTGGGACATATTATTTTCATATGATTGATAAGCCTTATAATTCCTTTGGTAAGTCAGCATTAAAATTATTTATTGATCTATATATTAATGTTATTACTTGTTCCACCTCAATTTCTGTAACTGGTACAGTAATACAATGTATGTTTATTTGATGTTGATGCCCACAGGATAATGAATTCCAACTTAAAGATGAGAACTTCCAGGTGATAAAGCGCAGCAGCCAGGTGATCCCTGCTCAGGTACACAAGATGGGTATTTATCTGGTGGTGATGATCAAACCAGGACTTGTGCTCATGTGGGACCAGAAGACCAGTCTTTTCATTAAACTCAGCCCGCAGTTCCAGGTAAAACATCAAGTCATGATTGACACTTGGCTTTTACACAAAGCATGTTGGTTAAGGCAGTTTCAGTCTGGCTTATGTCATGTCATGACATAAGAATTTTCACAGACATGTCAGGACATTTCATTCCAGAGATGGCAAAAGTACCCACTTCCCGTACTTAAGTAGAAGTACAGATACTTGTGTTAAAGAATACTCTGGTAAAAGTAGAAGTACTGATTTAACTTCTTTACTTAAGTAAAAGTAACAAAGTACAGGCTTTGAAATGTACTTAAAGTATAAAAGTAAAAGTACCCTTGCGAATGACAACCACTTTTTATGCAAAGCTACCTGGACCACACACGTTACTAGAGTGCAAGATGAGAAACTTCAGTGGACATAAAAACCAGGCTCTTTATATACCATTGTCTACATTTTAAATGGATGTCTGCCAAACATCACATATATGATTATTGTGACAGAGACTGGGACTCCAGCTTAATAAGATTCTGACTGAGTAGCAAGATATGAATTCAATTGTGATTCTGTGAGAATTCACAGATCCAGTTTCTCTTTTTTAATCGTCCCCTTAAAGTGATGGTTCGGAGTAATTCACCCTAGGGTCCTTTGCACCATGACCTCGAGCCAAACACCCCCCCAGAAGCTTTTTTCACCTGGGTCTAACATTGGGAGAGTTAGTGTAGAGTAGCGTTATCAGCTGAATAGCTTAGCGCAGGGGCTAACGGACCCACGTTTGTATCTCGTAAGTTACCCCACTAATAATGCCCGAAATGATACCAAACGTCTACAAGTAGTACAAATAGGTTATTCTCTCATAAAACGATGGATTGGAAAGTTTGTAAGTACACCAGAAGTTTATGTAAATAACACTTGCCTGCTGGCTTCTGGTCTCTGCTATTGTTGCTGCTGTAAGACGAGTGCTTAGGGCCGTCTACAAATTACAACACCGAAAAGAGATGCAACAAAAATATTTATTAATTTAACTTTTTTTTTTTAAGTAAGTGCTGTAGTATAACTAGCAGGAGACAAGTAATAATTGAGGTAAGTTTGGAGACATTACCTTATTTAATCATTGAATTAATAAATATTTTTGTTGTAACTCTTTTCGGTGTAGTAATTTGTAGACGCCTACTTCGCTCTAACTGCAGGTAGCAGCAGCAGCAGCAACAGAGACCTGAAGAGAGCAGGCGAAGTGTTCATAAACTTCTGGTGTACTTACAAACTTTTCAATCCGGCCTTTATGAGAGCATAACCTATTTGTACTAGTGTAAGACGTTTGGTATCATTTCGGCATTATTAGGGGGTAACGTACAAGATTAAACGATGGAGTCAGCTACCCCTACCGCTAAGCTATTCAGCTGATAACCACTCTAGCTAACTCTCCCAATGTTCGACCCAGGTGAAAAAAGCTTCTGGGGGGGTGTTTGGCTCGAGGTCATGGTGCAAAGGACCCTAGGGTGAAAAATCTACTTAAGTACAGAAACGAAGTATTTGTACTTCGTTACTTCCCATCTCTGTTTCATTCCACAAAGCAACTTGCATTAATCAATACTTTTGATAAACATGTTGACTAACATAAGTAAAATAACTCTTTGTGTCTGGTAATTTCAAACAAGACAGCATTCTTTTGCTGTCTGCTAACACATTAGCCATAACAAGTTTATAAGTCTTGTACTATGATAGTGGTTGTGTGATGTTTTCCTGTAGAAAATTGATCAATATAGCTTTAAATTCGCTCATGTTACATTTCTTATGGAAATGTGGCTTACAATCGATCATATGATATGTTGAAATACTATTGTAATAATATTTAGTAGTCAGCAGCTCTTTCGTGAATGTGTCACTTTTAAAGACAGGATGTTTTTTTCACACAACAGTGTTTGCACTTTATAAACTGGACAGCAAAGACATCACTTGAAAATGCTAAACCTACGCTTGAGGAGTGAAAGATATTTGAGTGGCAACAAACCAGCCTTACTCTGTATCAGTCTTATCATAGCATTAAATTATGTTATTGGGTTCCTCCCTCTCAGGGTCAAGTCTGTGGCCTGTGTGGAAACTACGACGGCAACAGTAAGAATGACTACACCACACGTTCCCAGGAGACAGTGGCAGACGTTATAGAATTTGGTAACAGTTGGAAGATTTCATCCGACTGCCCAAGTGCCCAACTACTCACTGATCCCTGTGCCTCTAACCGCTACCGGGCAGCCTGGTCCCAGAAACAGTGTAGCATCATTACCAGTGTCACCTTCCAGAGCTGTCATTCAAAGGTAACTATGGTGATAGGGACATGGATACACACACTTGTGAATGCACATACACAATCATTATCACTTTAACTGGGAAATTATATAAATGTTGTTGTTTATATCCATCTATGGCACTAAGCCTTCATTGCTTTGTGTGTTGATCAGTTCTGATCTGTTCAATCAAAACATTGGTACAGAGCAAAATCTCTTAAAAGCTCAATTTCAGACTGTCAAATATTGGGACTGTTTATTCATATGCCCCAGTTGGTGATTCCTTATGATTTTACTGATACTACCAATGCCAATGTTGCTACTATTACTACAAGCACAGGACATTTTTGTTGCCCTCACCTTTTATTATTCTGCTAAACAGTACACTATTGTGTGTTCAAGGTTGACCCTGGTCCATACTTTGACTCTTGTGTGAGAGATTCTTGTGCTTGTGACACGGGTGGGGACTGTGAGTGTCTCTGTACTGCTGTCGCTGCATATGCCAAAGCTTGTAATGAAGCTGGGGCCTGCATTAAGTGGAGAACTCCAAAGCTGTGCCGTAAGTTTGGCCACCGTGACACCAGGAGGGAATTGTATCTTTAGCCAACATATTTAAATTTGTTTGTACTTATGTTAGTACTTATTTTTTCTCTTGCAGCTATTTTCTGTGACTTTTATAACTCCCCTGGTGACTGTGAATGGCACTACAAGCCTTGTGGAGCTGACTGCATGAAGACATGTAGGAATCCATCAGGAAACTGTTCCAACCTCATTACTGCCCTGGAAGGTACTTTAGAAAGTTATTTTAGTTAGGTTTTTGTGTACTTTTTAGAATATTTCAAAAAATAAAATTAATTAAAACTGCAAGCATCGAGGGGTACTGGCAGACGCAACATCACATGTAGACCACACATTCTAAGTTTCATGTAAATTGGAATAACTTTTGCCAAGATACAACCATTATCATTATCATTATGTTTTAACAGCCACCTACAGGAAGTTGTTCCTCCATAACTTAAGCATTGTTTTAGCTATCAAAATTCTTTTGATAACTTATAGGGCGTTTTCACACATGAAAGTCCGAACCAAGGTCCGGACCAAGGTTCATGTTTTTGTTACATTGTATACATTTGATCCGGTAAGTTTTGGTTTCACACTGCAGTTTTGCAAGCGCACTAAAGATCTCTACGTGACAAAACTACGCCCTGCCGTCATCACATACGTGGGCTGCGTCTCCAGATACTTAGAACTGATTGTTTGTTGACGGCTTCCCCGTCCTCTCGTATCCTCTCTCTGGGTCAGAGTTTAGGCTATTCAACTGACCGCTGCTCTCCCCTACTGCCGCGGCTCTTTTTGTTTTGTTGTGATGTAGAGAAGCAAGACACGGGACTTTCTTTCTGGAGCATTTATTCAGAGACAAACGGGAACATACACTGTAGCCTACATTTACTACCACTTAACAAATAAACTGCTGATGTATTATCTGCTCTGATAGCTGACAGCTGTCTGCTCTGAGCGCAATTCTCTCTCTCACTAAGCACCGAGCTGTTCCTTAAAGAAGCTTCCCCGGTCTTGTAACACGAGGAGAGCCTGCCAGAGATTCCTGTATTTGGTCCGAAAGTCCGAACCGTCCCAAAAAATGCTTTCACACTATAAACGAACCGGATCATGGTTCAGTTTGGTTCGGACCGAGACCACCTCTTTTTGTCGGACCAAAATTTGGTCTTTTGATCCGGACCATGGTCCGGGGGAGGTTTCACACCTGTAATTTTGGTTCGGATCAAACTAAAAAGTCCGAAAGTCCGGACCAAACGAGGTATGTGTGAAAACGCTCTTAGTCACGAGGGTCCACCGAGTCTTTATCCAAGTTTTCGTGCAGATTGGACTCACGGCCCAGGAGGAGTTAGACAAAGTAGGTTTCCCATACATCGCGATGTGAATAATTAATAACTAAAATTCTGACCGCGTCACCTAATGGCCGATTCACTCTAAATTTGGCATGGATACTCAAGCCCCTATGCTGAACAACTGTGTCATGTTTGATGTCAATCGGAATAAATCTTGGTAAGATACGCAACTTCCTGTTCCGACAGCACCCTACAGAAAGTTGGTCCTCTGTAACTTGCGCATTGTGTTAGCTATCAAAATTCTTTTGATAACTTTTTCTCATGAGGGTCCACCGAGTCTACGTGTACATTTTTGTGCAGATGGGACTCACGCTCTACGAGGAGTTAAAAAAAGTATTTTGGCACACAGCCTCATTGGCACACGAGGAACAACTTTGCTAAGTTTTGTGTCCATTGGAAAAGCCATTGGCAAGATACAACCGTTCCTGTTTCGACACCCACCTACAGGAAGTTGGTCCTCTATAACTTGCGCATTGTTTTAGCTATCAAAATTCTTTCGATAACTTTTTGTCACGAGAGTCCTCCGAGTCTATATGCCTCACGCCCCAGGACGAGTTAAACATAGTAGTTTCCCATATATCAATATTTTGCTGATTAATTAAAAAAAATAAAAACAGCGCCATCTAATGGTAGATTGCCGCCAAGTTTGGCACAGATGCTAAACCGGCCATGAGGAACAACCTTGTCAAGTTTCGGGGCAATCGGAATAATTGTTGCCAAGATAACGCAACTTCCAGACAGGAAGTTGCTGTAACTTGCGCATTTGTTCAACTATCAAAATTCTTTGGAATTAGTTTTTGTCATGAGGGTCAACAGATACTACCTGCAAAGATTCAAG
Organism: Perca fluviatilis; assembly: GCF_010015445.1. Lineage (NCBI taxonomy): Eukaryota > Metazoa > Chordata > Actinopteri > Perciformes > Percidae > Perca > Perca fluviatilis. Next base: position 10,563,236 of record NC_053114.1, read on the forward strand.
AAGATTGAAATTACGGCCTAGGACGAGTTCGAAAGAATGTAAAACACCTGAAAAATGCATAATTAAAAATGGCCGCCTTCTGGTTGGGCGGAGCTAATGAAGGTAAATGGGAAATATGTCCGCAATGATTAGAGCAATATAGCTATTAAATCTGGTGAAGATCGGAGCAACTATGTCCAAGTTAAGACCTTCGACGCATTAGGGGGCGCTATGGAGCCCATTTACAGGTTAGGGCCAAATCGCTGTACAGTCTCGCAAAGCTCCCAGGAGTTTATGTGGGCGCCAATTTTTGTGAGTTTTCGTATATAATGAGGCCGTCAAAAATTTGCCCAAGGGCTAAAACCAATTAAAGCTGCGAGCAGCGATGGACGGGCCCTTGCCAATGAAAAGGGAACTCCCTGCCGAGTTCAACGATACCTCACACAAGACTCTACGTCATACGGTTCATTAGCTGTGAAAGGGGGCGTGGCCAAAGTATAGGGGGTGGGCCAAACCTTTACCAATAAAAAAAGAAGTCTGCTGAGTTCTTTGATACCTCACATAAGACTCTACCATTATTATTTATGAAAGGGGGCGTGGCTTAAGCATAGGGGGGCGTGCCAAACTATGACCAATGAATAAGGAAGTCTCTGCTAAGTTCATTGATACCGCACATAAGACTCTACCATAAACAGGTCAGCATTTATGAAAGGGGCGTGGCTTAAACATAGGGGGCGGGCCAAACCATCACCAATGAATAAGGACGTCTCTGCTGAGTTCAATGACACCTCACACAAGGGTCTTTGGAAAACAGGTCATTAGTTATAAAAGGGGGCGTGGCTTAAACATAGGGGGCGGGCCAAACCATCACCAACGAAGAAGGAACTCTCTGCTGAGTTCAATGACACCTCACACAAGACTCTACCTTAAACGGTTCAAATGTTATGAAAGGGGGCGTGGCCTGAGTAAGTGGGCGTGGTTAAAGTATCACATGTAGACCACACATTCTGAGTTTCATGTAAATCGGATTAAGTTTTTTTGTATGTCTTTACATGTTACATATGTGTACCAAGTTTCAAAGTTTACCAAAGTTTCTAGGGGGTGCTAGATAGGGATGGCTGAAGTGAAACTGACGTTCCGAAGCTTTGCCGAGATCCCGAAGCGCAGATGTTTCGAAACACTGATCCGAAGCGCGATTCAAAACACTGATGTCACGTGACTACGGCTAAATGAAACACCGGAGTGTTTCACTAGTGTTTCAACAGGTGGCATGGTCCGCCAAATCAGCGTTTGATTGACAGGGTCGGGAACACACATCGCACATCAGTATAAAAGTGAAGTCAACGCACCTTGACCTCGTGGGTTTTTGTGAGATGAGTTTGATTTTGAGATAGCGGATATTTGGTGATATAGTGACATTCAAAGTGCGAGTTGTTTAGTTATATTTAGGCTTACATTTAAATTTACACATTGACTGATAGAGTGGAGACAGACAGAGTATAGACCTACATACAGTGACGCAGATAGATAGATAGATAGATAGATAGATAGATAGATAGATAGATAGATAGATAGATAGATAGATAGATAGATAGGACAGGACAGTTTATGGGAACGTTTTAATGATCGTATCTGTAAAACCCAGATTATACATAATGCTACAGCTGATGCCACAGTGGAAGTGAAAAAATACCTCCACTCTGCGTTTTTGCCCAGAACTCATGATCCCCTAACTTACTGGAAAGAGAGAGCAGTAATCTTTCCTCATTTGTATGTCCTTGCTAAAAAATATCTTTGCATGCCAGCAACAAGTGTCCCTTGTGAGAGGATCTTTTCAAAGGCTGGAGAAATTATCTGTAAAACACGGAGTAGGCTAAGTCCTTCCACAGCAGAGAAATAAATATTTTTGAATGAAAATCTATAAAAAAGTGAGACATTGTGGCTCGATTTCTTTTATTAATATTCATTTTTTATGACCAAAATAGCATTATGCACAGTGAGGAGTCTGCAAGCCTTACAAGCTTCACATATTAGAAAAATAATACAATACAATAATAAATTTTTTATTTTTTTAATGGCTCGTTATCAAGGTTGTTTCAGATCACCACCTGCCAGTGACCACTAGGTGTCATCGTTGAGACGGGTGTCAGATTGTTTCGAAGCCTCGACACAATATGACACATTTGCTTCAACTGTTTCATTGTTTCACGAAGCCTCGATCTGCCCACCACTAGTGCTAGAGAGCCATTTTTGTGCGCCTATTCCCGAAACCCTTAAAATACGTACATTTTCACCAGACTTGATGCGACCGCCAAATTTTGTGAGTTTTTGAATTTGTTAAGCCCCTCAAAAAGGCAATTCATTTGACAGGAAAATAATTCCTTCAGTTTCAATAGGGCCTTCGCCGCTGTCGGCGCTCGGGCCCTAATAATTAGGGTCCTATATAAAGGTGGCCAAGTTCACCATGGAGTTCACAGGCCAGGACTAGCACTTACATTAGTGCAAAAATTACCGGTGCAATCATCATCAGCGATGTCCGCATTTAACACACCACAGAACAGAGAGGTATAGTTTTTTACAGCATGTAAACACATATACAGTATGCTACTAAACTGAAAATGATATGAGAGAAGATTCGCAATGATCCCTGGTGCAGATTAACTAAAGTAGTAGTCACGAGGACCCACAAGTTCTCGCGAATTCAGGTAGAATAGAACCACAAAACCAAAAACAATTAGTTTCCATCCAGAGGAGTAGAGGGGAAACAACTCTGTGCTGTGTTTTCAAGGTGTAGTGCAGGGAAATATGATCCGTGAGTACGGTGTATTTTATTTTGAAATTTAACGGGATGTTTATTTTGCTTCTGTGCTCGACTTCCTGTCCCGCACTATCTGCCGTTGTTGTCATTGGTGCGGAGCTCTCCGCCGTCCGGCAAAAATAGAAGCTCTGCGTATCTGCTCCGGAGGGCTGCGGACCGCCGGAGCTGTGCCGGAGTCGGAACGCAGCCGTTATGCAGCCAGTGGAAATACACACACTGACTTTAATGGAAACCTAATGACACCCCCGCTGTTTCGGAGCCGTTACGCAGCCGTTACGCATCTAGTGGAAATCCGGGGTAACTATTTATCTTACTTTGCCACGAAGATTGAAATTTGGCCAAGTCTTGTAATCTTAGCTGCCAGCAGAAATAAACCAGCCTTGCCTCTTTACGGTAAATCCACATGGTTAACTATGCAATGATGTCATCGGACCTTGAGACGATGTCTGCATTCTTTATTCTTTCTAAACTTCACTCAGTATTTTGATGTTAGAAATATATTTATTGACAATAGCTCAGGGAAATGTCCCTGGGCACTGAGCTTTCTGAAAATGTGTTAGATATTATTGTAGCTGAACTTGTGCTGAATGTTACATTTGTTAACATTGAGAAGAGATCAGAGGATACCAAAATCATCTGTATCTGAAAATACCCTAAGATCCAAGAGGGTTAAAATCACATGTAGTTATAATTATCATTATTCTACCTTAAAATGAAGGTTGACCACCTGCATCCGCAGTGGAGTTTATATTGTTTATGCATGTCCACGTTGTCTACTTTGGTGATGTTGTTCTATCATGTTGTTGATTCTAAAAGAAGTATATTATTTATGTACTTATATATATTTAATGTATACAGCCATACAGTTCTTTTTATTAATTGTCGGTTATTTTTGTTTTATTGTCTCAGTCTCTTTTCTGGTTATTTCTAGTGAGGCGTCACACAGGGTTGTTGTATATTTATAATTGTAAAGTATTTGTATATGCAGGCTGCAAAGTGCGTCTGTCAACTTACACTGTTCCACTTGTGTATAAGTTGACATCTAACGCAATTTAAAAACAAAGGCCACGCCCCTCGCTCCTTAAGTCCGATTGACTTAGAATTTCTCACACATATGCAATTCAACGTGCTCTACAAAAAAGCCTCCTGGACCATAAAGGTCCGCCATGATGGATTATTTTCTAATTTGCATAATTTCAAAAATAGTAAAATGAATAGCACTTTGTCAATTTTAATTATATCAACACCAACATTAGTATGCAGATTTGCAGGACTAAGATACACATTTGTAGCCTGACGTGGTCCTACACAGATTCTAGTCAGAATGTGAGTCTGAAACCGCTCCATTGGGCTGTGATTATGGGGCGTGTTCCAACCGAACCAGGAAAAAAAATGCCTCTGCATTCATTGGATAGACTTACAACCAATCAGAGCAACAGAACTCAACTCAACTGTCAACAGAACTCAACACTGTGTATCGTCTCCATAGCAACCACTCTTTGCACAATGCATTCGTTCTAACTTCCGACTTTTAGACCTTTTTGAAGCTGGATATATCATTTGTTGCATGTAAATATAAATGTGGATAACGTTAGTGATAGTGACATGCTTGCTACAGTTGCGTTTCTAGAGATGAATCGGTGAAAACACGTTTTATTTCTCTGATTCACGGCTTTGTTCTAGCGCCGCTGGGCGCTCCCTCTCTTCAGTCTCTCTCTATGTCTCTCCACCATATAACGCTCTCTCTCTTCAGTCTCTCTCTATCTCTCTCCACCATATAACGCTCTCACTCTTCAGTCTCTCTCTATCTCGCTCCACCAATTAACGCTACCATGCTTTCGGGCAGTTGTTGAGGCTCCTCCGCTGAGGATTTTAAAATGAATGCGCAGTCGATATCTTCTGTAACAGACGCGATGGTGGAATCTACACATCTCAACAAATTCAACCCAAGCGTTCTTTGTTGACGTGGTTGATTCTGTTACTGTTGATCATCTGTCCGACAATCTGATTGGTCCGAACAGATCCTGTTCGGGCAATAATTGCTTCTCAACGGAGCGAGTCCAGACCGAACTTCCTGACCTCGAATTTTGTGGGCGGGGCTAAGTTCGGCTGGCATCCAGGCTAACACATTTGTACTATAAATGCTTATTTGCTGCCATCAATCAAAGAACTTCGCAAAGGGCAAGGCTTAACAGGAAATTGGCCATAACTCACTAACAGTTTGTCCAATAATAAACATACCTTTAGTCCGTCTTGAGGAATAGGCCTACACAACGATTTTAGGCATAATCCATAGAGAGCGCCAAAAATATTACAAATATGTAGTATGTATGGACGGAATTTCACCAACCCATGGTGAGTAATATCCAGGATCTGAAGTGTCATATTGATTGGTGCATGTGGGCGTGGTCTTTTTAGCATTATATGCTAAATTATGCCTTTTCTCAAGTTACTGGGGGCTAGAACATTCAATTTGTCACTATAACTGATGGTAATGTGCTAATGCTTCCCATAAAACATGATGCCATTTGGCCTGATGGTGGCGCTATAACTTAAGGCCAAAACTTTGAAATATGTATATTCCACAAGTACTTTTACTCAAGTATAATGTCTACGTTGACTCTTACGTTAAGACTCTTAACGTAACAGTAGTTTTACTTGAGCACAATATTTTAGTACTCTTTCCACCTTTTGAATAGTGAACCATGTAGCTATACTTGTATTTCTACTAAGATTAATCAAAATGTTATATTGGTTTTGCAGGCTGCTATCCACAGTGTCCCCCAACCCAGCCCTACTTTGATGAAGATACCATGAAGTGCACTGCCTGGGACCAATGTGGCTGCTATGATGACATAAACACCCATTACAGCATTGGAGAAAAGGTTCCATCGAACAACTGTTACACTTGGTAGGTGTTTTTGTCACACTATGGGCTTGGCACACAGTAAGCAATGATGCATTTGGACATGCACGCTGTGTAGTGGTGTAAAAGAACTGAGAGAGAATGCATCCTTACTCGGACTAATCAGCTTAGGCCATATCGACAGACCAATGAAATAGCCACTGACCATTGAAGCATTGCCAGTATGCAATGCATGGATGAAAATATCATACCCCAAATCACAATGGATGGAGACTGACCCGGATTTTCCACTTGGCGTCTCTGCGCTGCGTTCCGGCTGCACCACGGTTTTGTTCCGTCCTTGGCTACGCACCATACCACACCAGAAGCGACGCATCTTGCCTGCCCAACTCACAGATTTTATTGTTTTAAGTGTCCCTTCTCCTGCGACTCTCTTTCAGTCTACTTCACTTCCACTTTGTAAGCTCTGTGATGCAAGTAAGCCACACACCCCTCAGCCAGGCCAATCTTAAAACCATTATGACGTGACAAAGTGTAACTGTGTTTACACACCGGGGATGGTTTTTCGTGGCATTAATTTGCTCGTCAATATATTTTTTCAAACAGTTGTTTTGTCCCGACTACTTTCAGACAGAACGCTAATTTAACACAGCGATAAAGCGATGTTATTGTTTTTCGAAACGCGGTAGAGTTTTCTGAGCTTCTAGACATCAACCAAATAACATTGTGTTGTTTACTGATGGATCATAATACAACAACACGGAGGCTGCTGTTTGAACCATAGACTCTATAAACGGCAAACTTTGTTACTCCTTTGAAACTTGACAAAGACAGCGTTTCCCAGAGCCAATCTTTCCTTTCTTACCTTTACAATAAAGCCCTAAACATATGCTACACTCTGCATAACTGTTTACCAGATGGAACTAGAAAATGCATTTCCTGCAGAAAATGCATGGGAATGCTGAATAGCTAAATTGCTAAAGCTAAAGGATGAATAGCTTAAATCCGTATGAAGAAGTTGAAGTAGTGAGAACAGTTGAAAAAGTGGAAATCGCTTTAAAAAGTTAAAAGCTTATGCTAGACTGAATTGTTGGCTTTAAAAGTTGAATAATGACAAAAGATGTAGAACATTGTGAGGTAACTGATAATGAATAAGTAGAGAAGACTCACAAATGCAGAAATATGAAAAATCTTAAAGCTCAAATGCATTGCACTGCACTGCTGAAAAATTGGGAAAATTGTCAGAGTTGAAGATGAACTGCATTACCTAAATAAGTGAAGAGCTAAAATACATTGTTAGAAAAGCGAAGCTAAACTGTAATACTGTGAGTGTGGCTGCGGCTCTATCTATCTAGATTGTAAAATGTGAATGAATGAATACTTAATTTCGAAAAAAAACTTTGTCATTGCATAAATACAGTGTATTAACACAACAAAATTCAAGGTGCCACTCCAGACCAGTGCTTTAAAAAAATAATAACAATAATAATAATAAAATATGTAAGAAACAAACACCCCCCACCTGCAGAGCCATCCTGTCCGTTCTGTCCTCCTTTCCGTTGTCATATGGCCACTTTTGCTGCTTAGTACCTGGTGTGGAAGTCACACATACATCGGGAAATTAAACGGCGTTATTTCTGGATTAATAACATCACCTGGCGGAGCAAACAGCACGGTAATGTTTTACTGCTTTTTCCAGGTAGGAAACATTCCGTCTGGATATCTGCCACTTCCAGTGCGACTTGCCGTTTTTTAAATTGCAATAAACAGATACAAAGTATGCCAAAATAACAACATCATGATGATGATTAGTAAAAAGTCTGAATTCATACTTTATCAAAATGACAAGCAACATTTTTTTTAAATGCTTGTTTTCTGGATGGAGTTTGGATCGATCAGGGCTCTGCAAACACTGGAGCTGCTCCATAAACGCAGCAACAGAGATATCCTTTTCAGAACGTACTAGGTAGTAGTGTGTGTGTGTGTGTGTGTGTGTGTTTCTGTGTCTGTCTGGGTGTGTGTGTTTTGTGTGTGTGTGTGTGTGTGTGTGTGTGTGTGTGTGTGTGTGTGTGTGTGTGTGTGTGTGTGTGTGTGTCTGTCTGTGTATGTGCATGTGTGTGCGTGTGTGAGTGCATGTGTAGGTATGCGTGTGCGTGTGTGTTTGTGTGTGCGTATGTGTTTGAGTGAGTGAGTGATTGAGTGAGTGATGTGTGTGTGTGTGTGTGTGTGTCTGTGTGTTTGTGTGAATGTGTGTGTGTGTGTGTGCGTGTGTGTGTGTGTGTGTGTGTGTGTGTCTGTCTGTGTATGTACATGTGTGTGCATGTGTGAGTGCATGTGTAGGTATGCGTGTCTGTGTGTGTGTGGGTGTGTGTGTGGGTGTGTCTGCGTATGTGTTTGAGTGAGTGTTTGAGTGATGTGTGTGTGTGTGTGTGTGTGTGTGTGTGTGTGTGTGTGTGTGTGTGTGTGTGTGTGTGTGTGTGTCTGTGTCACTGTGTGTGTGACTATGTGTAGCTCTCTGTCTGTCTGTCTGTCTGTGTGTGTGTGTGTGTGTGTCTGTGTGTGTTTGTGTGAATGTGTCTGTGTGTGTGTGTGTGTCTGTGTCACTGTTTGTGTGACTATGTGTAGCTCTCTGTCTGTGTGTGTGTCTGTGTCACTGGGCGGGATAAACGGTTGTCTTTCAAATTCCCTCTGCACGTAATAGGATAGCGCTTACAACCAGGCAGAGCAACGAAGAAGGTAGCAGAGCTAGTTGATAGATTACACTTTTGCCGTATCCGGTCGGCAAAACTCCGAACACATCTTCCATTTTTAAGAATGATTTCTGTGCCGTTCTTTGTTCTTTTCTCAAAGAAAAGCTTAACTCCAAGTCTTCCAGAAGAACGCTGTTCGCAGCAGCAGCAACCATAAGCCCGCCCACCAACTCTATACACTCTATTGGCCTGACCAAAATTTGGTTTTTCCAGCTCGCAAGCCAACGGACTGACCCTGCTGCAAAATAAATTTGCTGCCACAAGTGTGCGTCTAGATTTCTAGGCTAGATAAACTGCGTTTCGTTGAGAAATGTGGAGGATGTTTAACATGGGATGTGAATGGAGGAAGATTTGGAACTATTGTCATTTGGAAGCTCGCCGAGCCAAATGTATAACTCATATAGCATAAATTAGTACATTGCCTGAAACTAGACAAAAATGCTCACGAAACAGCTTTTTCACAAAAACTGTAAAAGATATCAAAACACTGAGCACACCCTGAATACCTGAATATTTTGTGAGTGGTTTAAAGTTTGAATCACGTCTGTAGGTTAAAGAATGTAGGGGGAGATACATTTTGAAGCAGAAGAGGATTTGAAGGATTTGAAGCTTGCTCTCATTGACTTTAATATGTTAAATGTTTAAAAGCTTAATATTTAAAAAAGTAGAAATAGTAGAAAAAACGTTGAAGAAGTCCCATCATCTGCTGAAAGAGCTGAACATTTTAAAAGTTGAATGGTTTTAATAGTTGAATGTATACAGAAGTTACAGATGACCAAAAAATTTACGGAATAATAATAAATAAAGAACCGAATAACAATAGTGGGAATGCTGCTGAATCAGCTGAATCAACCCACTAATTACATTGACTATGAGTATTTTGCTAAAAGAAAACTCCACTAGAACTGCAAGCAGTTATGACGGGGTCCAAGCCTCCCAGCACCAGTCGCCCCCGACGCAAGTTGCCCCCGATGACCCGGAGAGCGTGTGAAAGCGGGAGCATGCAAAAGCGGGACCCTTAGCGTAACGGTGGGGAGGCTAACATCGGGAAATATTGAGAGGTGTGAGCCGCAAGGTCTGCGGTACGTTGCCGTTGCACATATCCCATTAACATTGATTGAGCAAAAGGGCCAAAACTGGTCGTTGACTATAACACTCCAACCTCAATTATAGCACCCCCTAAAGGCCGATCATCACCAAATCTGGTATATAGCCGCAGAGTGGCATGTCGAACAATAATCTCAATAATCTCTATGATTGACTGGCGAAATGCCCAATTTCGTTGAAAGAATTACACTTATCCCTTAAGAACACAAATAACCCTTGTGTTGTCCTTCGGGTCCCAGTGACCCGAAGGACAACACAAGGATTATGTACTTCCGTTTACTTTGTTGAGAATTGCTCTCTAAACAAGGGTTAATACAGCACCTTAGTTCTTGTTTGTACAGCATGTTGGTCAGCTTAAACTGTTTAAATGTGTTCTAGAAATAAACTTTACTTACTTACTTTACAAGAAACAGGGTTTAGAGAGCAATTCTCAACAAAGTAAAGGGAAGTACATAATCCTTGTGTTGTCCTTCGGGTCACTGGGACCCGAAGGACCACACAAGGGATAAAGATAAAGCACCCTGATATGGCATACTGTCTTGTATGTATATTTTTTTAATTTATGCAGATATTAAGTTCTGCTCCAATTTGTTAGCCTCGTGATTGGCTAAATACATGAATAAACTGATACAGTTAAATCAGTCATGCTTCCTGAAATGTCATCTGGCAGAGGACAATATTTACAAGCATTTTATACATAAAACACAGGGCATGGTAACTTTGCTTTGTTACTTGATGACCAGAAGGTGATTGCGTGGAGTGTCTATGGATAGTTTTAGAACAATTTGGTTTAGGGAGAGAGTTTAGTATGGTAACTTTTATAAATTTGAATCCCTCTGCCATAGTCTCTATAAATGGTTTACATTCCCTTCCTTTCTATTTCAAAGCTCCTGTACAGTCTCTGGAATAAGATGCAACTACAATGTAAACTGTAAGTAAATAAGTACATACATATACACTGACTTTATGTATTTATTAATTTAGACACACGCACACACACACACACACACACACACACATATATATATATTATATATATATATATATATACATATAAAATTGGTGAATGTTCTAAGAACATTTTAAACATTATACTCTTGATCTGCAGCTTGCACATGCTTCATTAATGGAAAAACCTACAAATATGGGGCAACCATCTACAACACCACAGACGGGCTAGGAAACTGCATCATAGCTGAGTGCGGGGCAAATGGGACCATAAACAGAAGTATGTACCCGTGCCTACCTACTACCACAGAAAGTCCTACTACCACAGAAAGTCCAACAACTACCCCTTTTGAATTCAGCACAGTTGGAAAGACAACTTCAGGTAAGAAACTCTATGCAACCACTGATCTTGCTTTCATATTCGCGATAACTGGTGGAAATGTTTTCAGACAAATGGAAATTACAAAACAAAACACAAAAAATACAAAAATGAGTAATGTGGACAATTATATGAAATTATTTCTAATATAATAATTATATATAATAATAGTTTGTCTGATTTCACCACAGTTGTTGTTACTACGTCCAAATTGGGAACCACATCCAAAACTAAACAAACAACAACAACGGGAAGTGTTGAGACAACAACACCACCACAAGTCACCACTGGCCCAGTAACAAGCTCTACCACAGCTGTTGTTGAAACTACCACCTCCGTGCCAGGTGTCACAACAACAAGCCCTGAAACAACAGTCGTAACATCAAAACCTTCTATCATTACCACAACTATTACAGTACCGTCACCCACAACTACAGAAACCACAACCAAATCTGCAGAGACAACAGAATCAGAAACCACAACAGCAAAGATTGCGACAACAAAACCACCTAAAGAAGTCACCACTGGCCCAGTAACAAGCTCTAACACAGCTGTTGTTGAAACTACCACCTCCGTGCCAGGTGTCACAACAACAAGCCCTGAAACAACAGTCGTAACATCAAAACCTTCTGTTGTTACCACAACTATTACAGTACCCTCAACAACATCTCCAGAAACCACAACCAAATATGTAGAAACAACAACATCAGAAACCACAACAGCAAAGATTGCAACAACAAAACCACCAAAAGAAGTCACCACTGGCCCAGTAACAAGCTCTACCACAGCTGTTGTTGAAACTTCCACCTCCGTGCCAGGTGTCACAACAACAAGCCCTGAAACAACAGTCGTAACATCAAAACCTTCTGTTGTTACCACAACTATTACAGTACCCTCAACAACAGCTCCAGAAACCACAACCAAATATGTAGAAACAACAACATCAGAAACCACAACAGCAAAGATTGCGACAACAACACCACCTAAAGAAGTCACCACTGGTCTAGTAACAAGCTCTACCACAGCTGTAGTTGAAACTACGACATCAGTGCCAGGTGTCACAACAAAAAGCCCTGAAACAACAGTCGTAACATCAAAACCTTCTATTGTTACCACAACTATTAAAGTACCGTCACCCACAACTACAGAAACCAGAACCAAATCTGCAGAGACAACAGAATCACAAATGACAACAGCAAAGATTGCGACAACAACACCACCTAAAGAAGTCACCACTGGACCAGTAACAAGCTCTACCACAGCTGTTGTTGAAACTACCACCTCCGTGCCAGGTGTCACAACAACAAGCCCGAAAACAACAGTCGTAACATCAAAACCTTCTGTTGTTACCACAACTATAAAAAAAAAACAGTCAAAACAAACAACAGCAAATTGAAACACAAAAAACCACCAAAAGAAGAGTCACCACTGGCCCAGTAACAAGCTCTACCACAGCTGTAGTTGAAACTACCACCTCCGTGCAAGGTGTCACAACAACAAACCCTGAAACAACAGTCGTAACATCAAAACCTTCTGTTGTTACCACAACTATTACAGTACCCTCAACAACATCTCCAGAAACCACAACCAAATACGTAGAAACAACAACATCAGAAACCACAACAGCAAAGATTGCGACAACAAAACCACCTAAAGAAGTCACCACTGGCCCAGTAACAAGCTCTACCACAGCTGTTGTTGAAACTACCACCTCCGTGCCAGGTATCACAACAACAAGCCCTGAAACAACAGTCGTAACATCAAAACCTTCTATTGTTACCACAACTATTAAAGTACCGTCACCCACAACTACAGAAACCAGAACCAAATCTGCAGAGACAACAGAATCACAAATGACAACAGCAAAGATTGCGACAACAACACCACCTAAAGAAGTCACCACTGGACCAGTAACAAGCTCTACCACAGCTGTTGTTGAAACTACCACCTCCGTGCCAGGTGTCACAACAACAAGCCCTGAAACAACAGTCGTAACATCAAAACCTTCTGTTGTTACCACAACTATTACAGTACCCTCAACAACATCTCCAGAAACCACAACCAAATATGTAGAAACAACAACATCAGAAACCACAACAGCAAAGATTGCGACAACAAAACCACCAAAAGAAGTCACCACTGGCCCAGTAACAAGCTCTACCACAGCTGTAGTTGAAACTACCACCTCCGTGCAAGGTGTCACAACAAACAAACAAAAACAACAGTCGTAACATCAAAACCTTCTGTTGTTACCACAACTATTACAGTACCCTCAACAACATCTCCAGAAACCACAACCAAATACGTAGAAACAACAACATCAGAAACCACAACAGCAAAGATTGCGACAACAAAACCACCTAAAGAAGTCACCACTGGCCCAGTAACAAGCTCTACCACAGCTGTTGTTGAAACTACCACCTCCGTGCCAGGTATCACAACAACAAGCCCTGAAACAACGTCGTGGACATCAAAACCTTCTATCGTTACCACAACTATTACAACACGTCACCCACAACTACAGAAACCACAACCAAATCTGCAGAGCCAACAGAATCAGAAACCACAACAGCAAAGATTGCGACAACAAAACCACCTAAAGAAGTCACCACTGGCCCAGTAACAAGCTCTACCACAGCTGTTGTTGAAACTACCACCTCCGTGCCAGGTGTCACAACAACAAGCCCTGAAACAACAGTCGTAACATCAAAACCTTCTGTTGTTACCACAACTATTACAGTACCCTCAACAACATCTCCAGAAACCACAACCAAATATGTAGAAACAACAACATCAGAAACCACAACAGCAAAGATTGCAACAACAAAACCACCTAAAGAAGTCACCGCTGGCCCGTAACAAGCTCTACCCGACAGCTGTTGTTGAAACTTCCACCTCCGTCGCCAGGTGTCACAACAACAAGCCCTGAAACAACAGTCGTAACATCAAAACCTTCTGTTGTTACCACAACTATTACAGTACCTTCAACAACAGCTCCAGAAACCACAACCAAATATGTAGAAACAACAACATCAGAAACCACAACAGCAAAGATTGCGACAACAACACCACCTAAAGAAGTCACCACTGGTCTAGTAACAAGCTCTACCACAGCTGTAGTTGAAACTACGACATCAGTGCCAGGTGTCACAACAAAAAGCCCTGAAACAACAGTCGGAACATCAAAACCTTCTATTGTTACCACAACTATTAAAGTACCGTCACCCACAACTACAGAAACCACAACCAAATCTGCAGAGACAACAGAATCACAAATCACAACAGCAAAGATTGCGACAACAAAACCACCAAAAGAAGTCACCACTGGCCCAGTAACAAGCTCTACCACAGCTGTAGTTGAAACTACCACCTCCGTGCAAGGTGTCACAACAACAAGCCCTGAAACAACAGTCGTAACATCAAAACCTTCTGTTGTTACCACAACTATTACAGTACCCTCAACAACATCTCCAGAAACCACAACCAAATATGTAGAAACAACAACATCAGAAACCACAACAGCAAAGATTGCAACAACAAAACCACCTAAAGAAGTCACCACTGGCCCAGTAACAAGCTCTACCACAGCTGTTGTTGAAATCTACCCCAACTCCGGCCAGGTGTCACAACAACAAGCCCTGAAACAACAGTCGTAACATCAAAACCTTCTGTTGTTACCACAACTATTACAGTACCCTCAACAACATCTCCAGAAACCACAACCAAATACGTAGAAACAACAACATCACAAACCACAACAGCAAAGATTGCGACAACAAAACCACCTAAAGAACTCACCACTGGCCCAGTAACAAGCTCTACCACAGCTGTTGTTGAAACTACCAACTCCGTGCCAGGTGTCACAACAACAAGCCCTGAAACAACAGTCGTAACATCAAAACCTTCTGTTGTTACCACAACTATTACAGTACCCTCAACAACATCTCCAGAAACCACAACCAAATACGTAGAAACAACAACATCAGAAACCACAACAGCAAAGATTGCGACAACAAAACCACCTAAAGAACTCACCACTGGCCCAGTAACAAGCTCTACCACAGCTGTTGTTGAAACTACCACCTCCGTGCCAGGTGTCACAACAACAAGCCCTGAAACAACAGTCGTAACATCAAAACCTTCTGTTGTTTCCACAACTATTACAGTACCCTCAACAACATCTCCAGAAACCACAACCAAATATGTAGAAACAACAACATCAGAAACCACAACAGCAAAGATTGCGACAACAAAACCACCTAAAGAAGTCACCACTGGCCCAGTAACAAGATCTACCACAGCTGTAGTTGAAACTACCACCTCCGTGCAAGGTGTCACAACAACAAGCCCTGAAACAACAGTCGTAACATCAAAACCTTCTGTTGTTACCACAACTATTACAGTACCCTCAACAACATCTCCAGCAACCACAACCAAATACGTAGAAACAACAACATCAGAAACCACAACAGCAAAGATTGCGACAACAAAACCACCTAAAGAAGTCACCACTGGCCCAGTAACAAGCTCTACCACAGCTGTTGTTGAAACTACCACCTCCGTGCCAGGTGTCACAACAACAAGCCCCGAAACAACAGTCGTAACATCAAAACCTTCTGTTGTTACCACAACTATTACAGTACCCTCAACAACGTCTCCAGAAACCACAACAAAATACGTAGAAACAACAACATCAGAAACCACAACAGCAAAGATTGCGACAACAAAACCACCTAAAGAAGTCACCACTGGCCCAGTAACAAGCTCTACCACAGCTGTTGTTGAAACTACCACCTCCGTGCCAGGTGTCACAACAACAAGCCCTGAAACAACAGTCGTAACATCAAAACCTACTGTTGTTACCACAACTATTACAGTACCGTCACCCACAACTACAGAAACCACAACCAAATCTGCAGAGACAACAGAATCAGAAACCACAACAGCAAAGATTGCGACAACAAAACCACCTAAAGAAGTCACCACTGGCCCAGTAACAAGCTCTACCACAGCTGTTGTGGAAACTACCACCTCCGTGCCAGGTGTCACAACAACAAGCCCTGAAACAACAGTCGTAACATCAAAACCTTCTGTTGTTACCACAACTATTACAGTACCCTCAACAACATCTCCAGAAACCACAACCAAATATGTAGAAACAACAACATCAGAAACCACAACAGCAAAGATTGCAACAACAAAACCACCTAAAGAACTCACCACTGGCCCAGTAACAAGCTCTACCACAGCTGTTGTTGAAACTACCACCTCCGGTGCTGGCGTCACAACAACAAGCCCTGGAAACAACAGTCGTAACATCAAAACCTTCTGTTGTTACCACAACTATTACAGTACCCTCAACAACATCTCCAGAAACCACAACCAAATATGTAGAAACAACAACATCAGAAACCACAACAGCAAAGATTGCGACAACAAAACCACCTAAAGAAGTCACCACTGGCCCAGTAACAAGCTCTACCACAGCTGTTGTTGAAACTACCACCTCCGTGCCAGGTGTCACAACAACAAGCCCTGAAACAACAGTCGTAACATCAAAACCTTCTGTTGTTACCACAACTATTACAGTACCCTCAACAACATCTCCAGAAACCACAACCAAATATGTAGAAACAACAACATCAGAAACCACAACAGCAAAGATTGCAACAACAAAACCACCTAAAGAACTCACCACTGGCCCAGTAACAAGCTCTACCACAGCTGTTGTTGAAACTTCCACCTCCGTGCCAGGTGTCACAACAACAAGCCCTGAAACAACAGTCGTAACATCAAAACCTTCTGTTGTTACCACAACTATTACAGTACCCTCAACAACATCTCCAGAAACCACAACCAAATATGTAGAAACAACAACATCAGAAACCACAACAGCAAAGATTGCGAACAAAACCACCTAAAGAAGTCACCACTGGCCCAGTAACAAGCTCTACCACAGCTGTTGTTGAAACTACCACCTCCGTGCCAGGTGTCACAACAACAAGCCCTGAAACAACAGTCGTAACATCAAAACCTTCTGTTGTTACCACAACTATTACAGTACCCTCAACAACATCTCCAGAAACCACAACCAAATATGTAGAAACAACAACATCAGAAACCACAACAGCAAAGATTGCGACAACAAAACCACCTAAAGAAGTCACCACTGGCCCAGTAACAAGCTCTACCACAGCTGTTGTTGAAACTACCACCTCCGTGCCAGGTGTCACAACAACAAGCCCTGAAACAACAGTCGTAACATCAAAACCTTCTGTTGTTACCACAACTATTACAGTACCCTCAACAACATCTCCAGAAACCACAACCAAATATGTAGAAACAACAACATCAGAAACCACAACAGCAAAGATTGCAACAACAAAACCACCTAAAGAACTCACCACTGGCCCAGTAACAAGCTCTACCACAGCTGTTGTTGAAACTACCACCTCCGTGCCAGGTGTCACATCAACAAGCCCTGAAACAACAGTCGTAACATCAAAACCTTCTGTTGTTACCACAACTATTACAGTACCCTCAACAACATCTCCAGAAACCACAACCAAATATGTAGAAACAACAACATCAGAAACCACAACAGCAAAGATTGCGACAACAAAACCACCTACAGAAGTCACCACTGGCCCAGTAACAAGCTCTACCACAGCTGTTGTTGAAACTACCACCTCCGTGCCAGGTGTCACAACAACAAGCCCTGAAACAACAGTCGTAACATCAAAACCTTCTATTGTTACCACAACTATTACAGTACCGTCACCCACAACTACAGAAACCACAACCAAATCTGCAGAGACAACAGAATCAGAAACCACAACAGCAAAGATTGCCACAACAAAACCACCTAAAGAAGTCACCACTGGCCCAGTAACAAGCTCTACCACAGCTGTTGTTGAAACTACCACCTCCGTGCCAGGTGTCACAACAACAAGCCCTGAAACAACAGTCGTAACATCAAAACCTTCTGTTGTTACCACAACTATTACAGTACCCTCAACAACATCTCCAGAAACCACAACCAAATATGTAGAAACAACAACATCAGAAACCACAACAGCAAAGATTGCGACAACAAAACCACCTAAAGAAGTCACCACTGGCCCAGTAACAAGCTCTACCACAGCTGTTGTTGAAACTACCACCTCCGTGCCAGGTGTCACAACAACAAGCCCTGAAACAACAGTCGTAACATCAAAACCTTCTGTTGTTACCACAACTATTACAGTACCCTCAACAACATCTCCAGAAACCACAACCAAATATGTAGAAACAACAACATCAGAAACCACAACAGCAAAGATTGCGACAACAAAACCACCTAAAGAAGTCACCACTGGCCCAGTAACAAGCTCTACCACAGCTGTTGTTGAAACTACCACCTCCGTACGCTGGGTACAACAACAAGCCCTGAAACAACAGTCGTAACATCAAAACCTTCTATTGTTACCACAACTATTACAGTACCGTCACCAACAACTACAGAAACCACAACCAAATCTGAAGAGACAACAGAATCAGAAACCACTACAGCAAAGATTGCGACAACAAAACCATCTAAAGAAGTCACCACTGGCCCAGTAACAAGCTCTACCACAGCTGTTGTTGAAACTACCACCTCCGTGCCAGGTGTCACAACAACAAGCCCTGAAACAACAGTCGTAACATCAAAACCTTCTGTTGTTACCACAACAATTACAGTACCCCCAACAACATCTCCAGAAACGACAACCAAATATGTAGAAACAACAACATCAGAAACCACAACAGCAAAGATTGCGACAACGAAACCACCTAAAGAAGTCACCACTGGCCCAGTAACAAGCTCTACCACAGCTGTTGTTGAAACTACCACCTCCGTGCCAGGTGTCACAACAACAAGCCCTGAAACAACAGTCGTAACATCAAAACCTTCTATTGTTACCACAACTATTACAGTACCGTCACCCACAACTACAGAAACCACAACCAAATCTGCAGAGACAACAGAATCAGAAACCACAACAGCAAAGATTGCGACAACAAAACCACCTAAAGAAGTCACCACTGGCCCAGTAACAAGCTCTACCACAGCTGTTGTTGAAACTACCACCTCTGTGCCAGGTGTCACAACAACAAGCCCTGAAACAACAGTCCTACCATCAAAACCTTCTGTTGTTACCACAACTATTACAGTACCCTCAACAACATCTCCAGAAACCACAACCAAATATGTAGAAACAACAACATCAGAAACCACAACCTCAAAGATTGCGACAACAAAACCACCTAAAGAAGTCACCACTGGCCCAGTAACAAGCTCTACCACAGCTGTTGTTGAAACTACCACCTCCGTGCCAGGTGTCACAACAACAAGCCCTGAAACAACAGTCGTACATCAAAACCTTCTTTGTTACCTGTTGTTACAACAATTACAGTACCCTCAACAACATCTCCAGAAACCACAACCAAATATGTAGAAACAACAACATCAGAAACCACAACAGCAAAGATTGCGACAACAAAACCACCTAAAGAAGTCACCACTGGCCCAGTAACAAGCTCTACCACAGCTGTTGTTGAAACTACCACCTCCGTGCCAGGTGTCACAACAACAAGCCCTGAAACAACAGTCGTAACATCAAAACCTTCTATTGTTACCACAACTATTACAGTACCGTCACCAACAACTACAGAAACCACAACCAAATATGTAGAAACAACAACATCAGAAACCACAACCTCAAAGATTGCGACAACAAAACCACCTAAAGAAGTCACCACTGGCCCAGTAACAAGCTCTACCACAGCTGTTGTTGAAACTACCACCTCCGTGCCAGGTGTCACAACAACAAGCCCTGAAACAACAGTCGTAACATCAAAACCTTCTGTTGTTACCACAACTATTACAGTACCCTCAACAACATCTCCAGAAACCACAACCAAATATGTAGAAACAACAACATCAGAAACCACAACAGCAAAGATTGCGACAACAAAACCACCTAAAGAAGTCACCACTGGCCCAGTAACAAGCTCTACCACAGCTGTTGTTGAAACTACCACCTCCGTGCCAGGTGTCACAACAACAAGCCCTGAAACAACAGTCGTAACATCAAAACCTTCTATTGTTACCACAACTATTACAGTACCGTCACCCACAACTACAGAAACCACAACCAAATCTGCAGAGACAACAGAATCAGAAACCACAACAGCAAAGATTGCGACAACAAAACCACCTAAAGAAGTCACCACTGGCCCAGTAACAAGCTCTACCACAGCTGTTGTTGAAACTACCACCTCCGTGCCAGGTGTCACAACAACAAGCCCTGAAACAACAGTCGTAACATCAAAACCTTCTATTGTTACCACAACTATTACAGTACCGTCACCCACAACTACAGAAACCACAACCAAATCTGCAGAGACAACAGAATCAGAAACCACAACAGCAAAGATTGCGACAACAAAACCACCTAAAGAAGTCACCACTGGCCCGGTAACAAGCTCTACCACAGCTGTTGTTGAAACTACCACCTCTGTGCCAGGTGTCACAACAACAAACCCTGAAACAACAGTCGTAACATCAAAACCTTCTGTTGTTACCACAACTATTACAGTACCCTCAACAACATCTCCAGAAACCACAACCAAATATGTAGAAACAACAACATCAGAAACCACAACAGCAAAGATTGCGACATCACCACCTAATGAAGTCACCACTGGCCCAGTAACAAGCTCTACCACAGCTGTTGTTGAAACTACCACCTCCGTGCCAGGTGTCACAACAACAAGCCCTGAAACAACAGTCGTGACATCAAAACCTTCTGTTGTTACCACAACAATTACAGTACCCTCAACAACATCTCCAGAAACCACAACCAAATATGTAGAAACAACAACATCAGAAACCACAACAGCAAAGATTGCGACAACAAAACCACCTAAAGAAGTCACCACTGGCCCAGTAACAAGCTCTACCACAGCTGTTGTTGAAACTACCACCTCCGTGCCAGGTGTCACAACAACAAGCCCTGAAACAACAGTCGTAACATCAAAACCTTCTATTGTTACCACAACTATTACAGTACCGTCACCAACAACTACAGAAACCACAACCAAATATGTAGACAAAAACATCAGAAACCACAACCGCAAAGATTGCGACAACAAAACCACAAAGAAGTCACCATCCAGTAACAAGCTCTACCACACTGTTGCTTCACCTCCTCGGTGTACAACAAAAGCCTAAAATGTAACATCAAAACCTTCTGTTACCACAACTATTACAGTACCACCCACAACTACAAAACCACAACCAAATCTGCAGAACAACAATCAGAACCACAACAGCAAAGATTGCGACAACAAAACCACCTAAAGAAGTCACCACTGGCCCGGTAACAAGCTTCTACCACAGCTGTTGTTGAAACTACCACCTCCGTGCCAGGTGTCACAACAACAAGCCCTGAAACAACAGTCGTAACATCAAAACCTTCTTGTTACCACAACTATTACAGTACCCTCAACAACATCTACAGAAACCACAACCAAATATGTAGAAACAACAACATCAGAAACCACAACAGCAAAGTGCGACAACACACCTAAAGAAGTCACCACTGGCCCGGAACAAGCTCTACCACACTGTTGTTGAACTACCACCTCCGTGCCAGGTGTCACAACAACAAGCCCTAACATCTAACATCAAACCTCTATTGTTACCACAATATATACCCCACCACAACTACAGAAACCACAACCAAATATGAAGACAACAGATCAGAAACCACAACAGCAAAGATTGCGACAACAAAACCATCTAAAGAAGTCACCACTGGCCCAGTAACAAGCTCTACCACAGCTGTTGTTGAAACTACCACCTCCGTGCCAGGTGTCACAACAACAAGCCCTGAAACAACAGTCGTAACATCAAAACCTTCTATTGTTACCACAACTATTACAGTACCCTCAACAACATCTCCAGAAACCACAACCAAATATGTTGAAAAACAACAGATCAGAAACCACAACAGCAAAGATTGCGACAACAAAACCACCTAAAGAAGTCACCACTGGCCCAGTAACAAGCTCTACCACAGCTGTTGTTGAAACTACCACCTCCGTGCCAGGTTCACAACAACAAGCCCTGAAACAACATCGTAACATCAAACCTTCTGTTGTTACCCCAACATTACAGTACCCTCAACAACATCTCCAGAAACCACAACCAAATATGTAGAACACAAATCAGAAACCACAACAGCAAAGTTAGCAACAAAACCACCTAAAGAAGTCACCACTGGTCCAGTACAAGCTCTACCACAGCTGTTGTTGAACTACCACCTCGCCAGGTGTCACAACAACAAGCCCTGAAACAACAGTCGTAACATCAAAACCTTCTGTTGTCACCACAACTATTACAGTACCCTCAACAACATCTCCAGAAACCACAACCAAATATGTAGAAACAACAACATCAGAAACCACAACAGCAAAGATTGCGACAACAAAACCACCTAAAGAAGTCACCACTGGCCCGGAAACAAGCTCTACCACAGCTGTTGTTGAAACTACCACCTCCGTGCCAGGTGTCACAACAACAAGCCCTGAAACAACAGTCGGTAACATCAAAACCTTCTATTGTTACCACAACTATTACAGTACCGTCACCCACAACTACAGAAACCACAACCAAATCTGAAGAGACAACAGAATCAGAAACCACAACAGCAAAGATGCGACAACAAAACCACTCTAAAGAAAAGTCACCACTGGCCCAGTAACAAGCTCTACCACAGCTGTTGTTGAAACTACCACCTCCGTGCCAGGTGTCACAACAACAAGCCCTGAAACAACAGTCGTTAACATCAAAACCTTCTGTTTTACCCACAACTATTACAGTACCCTCAACAACATCTCCAGAAACCACAACCAAATATTGAAAAACAACATCAGAAACCACAACAGCAAAGATTGCCACAACAAAACCACCTAAAGAAGTCACCACTGGCCCAGTAACAAGCTCTACCACAGCTGTTGTTGAAACTACCACCTCCGTGCCAGGTGTCGCAACAACAAGCCCCGGAAACAACACTCCGTAACATCAAAACCTTCTGTTGTTACCACAACAATTACAGTACCCTCAACAACATCTCCAGAAACCACAACCAAATTGTAGAAACAACAACATCAGAAACCACAACAGCAAAGATTGCGACAACAAAACCACCTAAAGAAGTCACCACTGGCCCAGTAACAAGCTCTACCACAGCTGTTGTTGAAACTACCACCTCCGTGCCAGGTGTCACAACAACAAGCCCTGAAACAACAGTCGTAACATCAAAACCTTCTGTTGTTACCACAACTATTACAGTACCCTCAACAACATCTCCAGAAACCACAACCAAATACGTAGAAACAACAACATCAGAAACCACAACAGCAAAGATTAGGACAAAAAAACACCTAAAGAAGTCACCACTGGCCCGGTAACAAGCTCTACCACAGCTGTTGTTGAAACTACCACCTCCGTGCCAGGTGTCACAACAACAAAGCCCTGAAACAACAGTCGGTAACATCAAAACCTTCTGTTGTTACCACAACTATTACAGTACCCTCAACAACATCTCCAGAAACCACAACCAAATATGTAGAAACAACAACATCAGAAACCACAACAGCAAAGTTGCGACAACAACACCACCTAAAGAAGTCACCACTGGCCGCAGTAACAAGCTCTACCACAGCTGTTGTTGAAACTACCACCTCCGTTGCCAGGTGTCACAACAAAGCCCTGGAACAACAGTCGTAACATCAAAACCTTCTGTTGTTACCCGCAACTATTACAGTACCCTCAACAACATCTCCAGAACCACAACCAAATGCGTGAAAAACAACATCAGAAACCACAACAAAGCAAAGATTACGAAACAAAACCACCTAAAGAAGTCACCACTGGCCCAGTAACAAGCTCTACCTCTGCTGTTGTTGAAACTACCACCTCCGTGCCAGGTGTCACAACAACAAGCCCTGAAACAACAGTCTTAACATCAAAACCTTCTGTTGTCACCACAACTATTACAGTACCCTCAACAACATCTCCAGAAACCACAACCAAATATGTAGAAACAACAACATCAGAAACCACAACAGCAAAGATTGCGACAACACCACCACCTCAAGAAGTCACCACTGGTCTAGTAACAAGCTCTACCACAGCTGTAGTTGAAACTACGACATCAGTGCCAGTTGTCACAACAACAAGCCCTGAAACAACAGTCGTAACATCAAAACCTTCTATTGTTACCACAACTATTAAAGTACCGTCACCCACAACTACAGAAACCACAACCAAATCTGCAGAGACAACAGAATTACAAACCACAACAGCAAAGATTGCCACAACAAAACCACCTAAAGAAGTCACCACTGGCCCAGTAACAAGCTCTACCACAGCTGTTGTTGAAACTACCACCTCAGTGCCAGGTGTCACAACAACAAGCCCTGAAACAACAGTCGTAACATCAAAACCTTCTGTTGTTACCACAACTATTAAAGAACCGTCACCCACATCTACAGAAACCACAACCAAATCTGCAGAGACAACAGAATCAGAACCCACAACAGCAAAGATTGCGACAACAAAACCACCTAAAGAAGTCACCACTGGCCCAGTAACAAGCTCTACCACAGCTGTTGTTGAAACTACCACCTCCGTGCCAGGTGTCACAACAACAAGCCCTGAAACAACAGTCGTAACATCAAAACCTTCTGTTGTTACCACAACTATTACAGTACCCTCAACAACATCTCCAGAAACCACAACCAAATATGTAGAAACAACAACATCAGAAACCACAACAGCAAAGATTTTGACAACAAAACCACCTAAAGAAGTCACCACCGGCCCAGTAACAAGCTCTATCACAGCTGTTGTTGAAACTACAACCTTAGTGCCAGGTGTCACATCAGCAAGCCCAGAGACAACAGTTGGTGAAGTCACAGGAAAACCACAATCAACAACTGTAATTACTAAACCTCTTTTGGAAACAACAACTAGTGTGGCTTCAACTGTAACTACAGGAGCAACAGCTAAAGCTACAACTTCCATTGGCCCAATAACACAGACTCTTCCAGGCAGCACAACTGTTTACACTACCCTATCAGCCAGGACCACAGTTGTTTCTACACCATCACTGTTTACCACAACTACATCAATATGTGTGTGCATTGTCAATGGGACTTCACACCATCCTGGTAGGTGATCATTCATTTCTTAAAATTTTTACCTAAATCTTGTTTTTTTCATTACCTTCTAAGCATAGAAGGTTGCAGAGATTCTTTTTGTTTTTGCTTTTTCAGATCATTTAATTTTTACTCATCTCATTCCAAGTTCTAAAATTAAATTAGTCCTTAAGCCTAAAGTCTTTTTTTCTCTTTTGCATCATGCTATTGTTCACACAATTCAGACATTGATTTAACAGTGAACTTCCGTCCATTATCATTTGTACAATTTTGCACAGAAGCGCATTTTCATTTTGTGCAATGAATGTGTGTATTCTCCTACAGTAAGGATTTGATAGACATGTCAAAATCAGTTAAGCTTGGTTTTCATTGATAAAACAGTTTACAACATAGCATTTCTGTAGAATCCATGGCCAACGCTAAGCAATTGCACATTTTAGTTTAGTGTTGTTTTTCTTAATGTTTTCCCATATTTTGCTATTCATGCAAACTCTGTCCAAACACTAATTGCAGTTTGTTTTTTATTCATTTTCACAAATATATACATTTAATAGTACACACAACATTAACACACTACCCTATACACAGACATTTTCAAAAGATTAAATTATCTCCCACAAAAGAACTATTATGTAATAATTGAGCATTGGTGGAGAGCCCCTTCAGCTCGTGGCTCTAAAAACTGCGGGCGCCTTGATCTTGTGAGGTTATTGTTGTCCACGTGTGCATGACGTCAGAGCAAGTCGGGATCAAGACAGACACAAATCTCAACGGCATGCATTGGGTGGTGATAGCCGGTGATCAATTCTGCGAGGCCTGACTCATGTTGAATGGGCCTATTATATCTGTGCAGCTAATCAGTAGGCGCACTCTCAGTCAGCAGTGGGAAGAAAAGCAGACCCAGAAACCACACACACACACACACACACACACACACACATACACACACACACACACACACACACACACACCCTGTGATACTTGAGAGAATAAAAACAAAACTATGAAAAGTTGCTACAGAGCTGACAGTTACCTGAACACTGATCCAGCTGTGTCCAGCTGCCGTCTGAACTAATCATTACCAAAATGTTTATAAATATAATATTAATAGTATAGTCTGTTCTCTGGTAAATCAGCATCAAACCCAAATGGAAAGCATTTTGTTTTTACAGTTTTTAACCAGGATAAAAATCTGTAGAATTTACTGCAATCTTTTTGCTTATAAGGTGATACACAATATTGTTTTTAAAATAACAAAGAATGTTTTGGTTTAAAATCTGCAAAAAATCTGCGGTTTCATCGGAATTCTGCAGAATCCGTGTGGGCCTGCTCATGATTATCTACTATATAGTCCTGAATTCAGAGATATACAGGAATTGCTTTTATTTGGTATATTAAACTTGTA
The DNA here is from genome assembly GCF_010015445.1 of Perca fluviatilis. NCBI lineage: Eukaryota > Metazoa > Chordata > Actinopteri > Perciformes > Percidae > Perca > Perca fluviatilis. The sequence goes on from NC_053114.1 coordinate 10,589,738, forward strand.
TCTCCACTCTGATTTTCACAGGTGACTTGGTGTATAATGTCACTGATGGCTTAGGATGGTGTTATGTTGCATATTGCAATGCATCTTGTAACGTTGATCCGCAATCCAGTCTATGTCCCACAACACAACCCAGCACAACCGCACATTCTACCACTGCAGTGATTGGCACCACTACAAAGGCAACAATTTCTTCCACCACAACTATTCCTACCTCTTCTTCCACTCCATCAACAACCCCATCTACAACTATCGCGGACTGCAATGATGTGAATCCACCAAGAAAGGTGTGATATAGATACAATTTATTTTTATTCAGGATTGTGTTTCCAAAAGACTTGCATTTTAGCATTGTATTTACCAGTAGCCGCTTAGTGTCCAGGAACACACCTATGGGGACTTTTCAGTTAAACCTAAAGGGATACTTTGCCAATATTCAACCAACTTTGTATCATAATAATATTGGTAGTATGTATAAATGAACTATGTTAAACTTCATTACATCTTAACAGTGCCCAGATTTCCCTACAAACAGCCCAGCAGAAAAATGCATATGTATGTATAGAAGTGGATCACTCACTCAAACTCTGGCTAAACTCAGACTAAACTGTAAAACTAGACAGTGCTGATCAAATATAAACCAAGATTCTATTACTGTATGGCTACTTCTCACCTAAAATGTTACGTGAGTGAGTGAGTGAGTGAGTGAGTGAGTGAGTGAGTGAGTGAGTGAGTGAGTGAGTGAGTGAGTGAGTGAGTGAGTGAGTGAGTGAGAGTGATTTTAAGCTTACTGTTTAACTGTAAATCAAGATTGTTCTCAGCTGGCCGCCATATTGATTCTGTAACATGCTCACATTACATTACCAACCAGCAGAAGCGTTTATTGGTGCGGTGCAGTGCATTCTGGTAGTTGTAGGTTTTTTACCTTTTGAGCGAAAGGACCCTCTCTGGCCATGGCCATGTAGCACCAATTTAAAAAATGCTTTCCCCATTCAACTGCCCATTTTTATGAAAATACCCTCTTTCCAGCGGTACAATACTTCTGTGAGAATGTATAGGCTATATTTTGGTGTTGTCTTATGCAGAAATCATAGATCAATTGAAACTTTTCTCTTCGCTAATACTGTAATTCCCTTAAGACCGTCTCTTCAAAACCTCTCCTCGTGTCTCTATTCCCAAACTGTCATCATGAAGGGAGGTTATAGTAGTGAATGTGATTGGCCATGATTGTCACAGCCTCTGACACACCCACCTATAATGTATGATAATATAATCTTTCTGATCCCACTGCATATCCAAATGTGCCACAGGTGCACCAGACAAGCCTGGCCACGAGTCGTGCATATTGAAAAATTTGTTGCATTACCCTTTATTGTTTTACACACCCGTGGTTTCCTGTATAACTTACTACTTCTCGATACCCATCCAGAATGGACAATCCTGGAAGGTCAGCAACTGCACCACAGCTACCTGCACCGATGGCAAGGTCACAGAGACAGCTACTCCCTGTCCCACAGTACAACAACCCATCTGTGCCAATGGGCGCCAAGTTGTCAAAGTCTATGATGATAACGGATGCTGCTTCCACTATGAATGTGAATGTAAGTTGAAAAAAACCTTTAAATGCAGTTTACCACTTTCGACTTTTCTATGCAGACGAGGATCTTGTGTTAGTGTGATATTACTTGACGCAACTTTTGCAAATGAATAGTAATTGCTGTATAAACTAGAAAGCACTGCAGCAATCTGCCCTGCGATCTGGGCAATCAGCCCTTCAAGTGCTCATTTGTGCAGTTCAACTGTGACATGACATTGACGAGATCTCCAAACTCAAAGAAATAAGGTAGTTATTTGGCCGCAGTTCAACCCTACCAGAGAAAAACGGTTAGACTATTCTCAAATTATTAATCATAAGATAATGATATTGTCATCTTAAGCCTATATCTAATTATTTATACACTAGGAGGCAATAAACAAGTTAATGAGATTTTACATTTGATTGATGGCAGAAGTGTCGTTAGGCATTAGCGTCCCCAGCTGCAGCCCCGAATGTTTTATGAATAGCCCCGGATCTCTCTCTCTCTCTTTTTTTTTTTTTTAGTATAATAGAATAAAAAAGCCCCAGAATGGCACATGCAAATAAAGAAAACACATATTTTCCAAGGCACTCGCAGTTCTTACATTGTTTTTGTAGAACTCATGGTAGAACTGTAACTTTTTCCAGTAGCCTATATTTTTCCGAGGCGAATAGAATGGGCAGCTACAGTACGTGCGGGGTCTGATCAACATGTTGTATTTGTTGTTATCACCTACGTGAGGACAGCTGTGAAAGGTGTAATGTTCGGAGGAATCATAGCCAAATCAGTCTAATACATTGATTCCATTAACACAAAGTTTAGGAGTGCAATACTAATGATTTTTTTATCAGCAGAGCAGTCACGTAATGCACAGCAGATTATGGTGCAGGTGGATTATTATCTTAAATATAGTGACTTTGTAATAGCCTATAACGTTATTTATTTATCAAAATTTCATCAATATTTTTTTATCCTCCAAATCTCAAAGAACACAGATGGGATGAGTTATAGTTTGATTGTCGGTCTATCCACTAAATTACATCAAAATTACTTCAGTCGTAGTGTGGCTGCAAAATCATCTAACTACTAAAGTGATTCTGTAGTATTATACATTATTTATTGTCAATAAAAAAACAAAGCCTTCTTGTTGGAGGTAATTATGTTTTCTGCCTGTTCCAGTTGTTACTTCTTCTTACAGTTGTTCTTCTTATCCTGCAGGTGTGTGCAGTGTCTGGGCTGGATCCCACTACATGACATTTGATGGAAAATCATACGATTTCAACAAGAACTGCTCTTACTACCTGGTCAAAGAGATTATTACTAAATATAACCTGACTATCATAGTAAATAACCATGACTGTGACCCTTCAGACAGCACATTCTGTCCGCAGGCTCTCACTGTTGCATACCAATCCTACACAGTAGTTTTGACTCAGTTGAATACTTCAGGATCAGCATTTAATGTGGTAAGCAACTATTCGAATTATTAAAGACATTTGTTGTTTTAGTGTTAGTATCTCACCTACTTAATTATTTTGAGAGAACTGATTTAATGTTAATCTGTCAATTAATGTGGTGTGGTGCATGGCACAGTTTTGCCTCATGTGTTTTGTCTCCTTGTCCTACAGGTGTATGTAAATCAGAAACGTATCTATCCCGCCTATACAAATTCTGTCCTACGCCTTACTAGCACCGATATGGTGATCACATTGGAGATACCGGAGATCAACACAAAAGTGGTCTATAGGGGCTCCTCGTTCAGCATTGACCTTTCTTATTCCCTCTTTGGTGGGAACACTGAGGGACAGTGTGGTGAGTTAGCAGAACACTTGAATCTTAACCTATTGAACTAACCTATTGAACTAGTTCCTGGTATCTTTGACGTCCGTCCCTCTATCCACATTGTCCACATTCCACACTGTGCACACTGGCACCAGTGACATCATGTCTGTGGATGACCCTCTCGAGATCAGGCTGAGAGAGAAAAGACCAGATCTTTAATTTTGGTTTGATATATAAACTACAATTTCATTCAAATTAAGTCATTATCTTTTTTAAAGGGTAATTTTGGGGTTTTTCAACCTGGACCTTATTTTCGCGTGCATTGATGTCTAGGTTACTGATGTGAACAAAATTGAAATTGGTTCAGTATTGAGCGAGAAGGCCGTAACTGGCAACATGGCTAACTTTAGTGTGCATGGAGGATTCATTGTTAACATTTTAAATTATATGATTAATAGGACTCAAACCAGCTTAGTGTGGTTCCTTCAATGCCAATTAAATGTTCCAGTCTCTAAATGAAGTGTGTTTTACGATGATAAAATTACTGTTTATTTAAATGGAGTAATAATTTATTTAAAAAGGTCGGCCTCTATAGGGATCCTTTCCATAATGCTGTCAGACAATAATCTGAAAACAAGCACTTTTTGTGGGTGTAAATTGAAGGTGCACAATTTTTAAAGATTGTTGTTACCATCGGTCACTTAGACACAATAACATGGGAAAATAGGGTCCAAGTTGAAAAACCCGCGAAGTTAACCTTTAAGCCAAATGTGTTTGTGAAGAAAGGTACTGTACATGTTCGACAGGTCTGGACCACTTGTGAATTTTGTTTGTACCTAAGAGAAAATTGTTAAAATACCACAAATTATCTTAAGTCGCTTTTACATCCTATTTAAGAACAACTCTTACTCTTAACTGTTGAAACGGTGGGTTCCTGCATGAGCCCCAATGCTCTGGCTTCATCCTCCTGCCTCTTTTTTTCCAGGGACCTGTGACAACTTTCAGAACAACGACTGCCGGTTTCCAAACGGTCAGGTAGAAAGCTGCTCAGACTCTGCAGGCCAGTGGCATGTCCCAGGTACACCCTGTGTCATCCCACCTACTACTACGACCACCTCAACACCTACAACCACCTCAACACCACTATACACAACAACAAAGCCAGCTTGCAAACCTGCCATTTGTGATCTCCTAACCAGCAGGTGAGGGAGACTCAAAGTATTAAAAAATCTCTTTATTCTCTTAGGCTTGCTTTAAGGTACAATTCCAAACATTGTAAAGTAAAAGCTAATTATGCATCTATCCTGTTGGCTTGCAATCACAACCGCATTAAAGTTTCTGCATGATTCTATATAGAGTTAGGAGATAGCTCTAACTGCACTGTAGGTCTTATGAAATGGCGTTATGATTGTTTCTGCTGTAAAATATGCAGTTTGGGATGTGAAACAGCTCTCATTAAAAAAATCTGAGAATTTGTGTACTTTGTAGACACATTCTTCGAATTTTTTCATTGCAGTCAATTCAAAATAGAGCAACTTTAAATATCAGGTTGTCACTAATTGATCGATAAATTAGGTATTTTAGGATAGGAGATGCCTATAAATGTATGTTGTCTGGACAACATGGAGATGCCTGTAATTTATTTTTACAAAGATCAATTAGTGACAACCTGATATTTAAAGTTGCTCTATTTTGAATTGACTGCAATGGCGTAGATTAGGACACAATCAAAACAAAATTTAAATTCACTTTTTGAGATAGAATTCTGAAATTTTGCACATTAAAGTTATGATCTTTTTCAATAAACATCAAAGATTTACTTTGAAAGAAATGGCAGTATTTGTTTACACTACTGTATGCAGTAAAGCCTTGTAATGCACTGTGGGTCAATTATATATATATCAAAAATCTGAATACTAATTTTGTGGAGAACAGTCTGGAGATAAAGTTTCCGAAGTTTGGTGTCGAGCCAAAAATGTGGGAGGAGATAGGTTTAAAAGTTTCGCAGTTTTTGCAAAAAGTAGAGTGATGGACATTAAAATTGCTACTGGGTAAAAAGCAGAGGGAAGTTTATGCTCTATTTGGGGCTACAGTTTGATATAAGTTGCAATCTTGTAGCATGTACGGTTGATTTGTTATGAATTTGTAAAGTTTAGGATTATAGATGGCTGCTGTAGCACCACCATGAGGACTATTAGCATAAAAGTTTGGTGAGTTTTCATGCATGGGAACATGGATTTCTTAGGAAAAATATAAAATAATATAATAATACTGGCAATAACATTAGGTTTTAAACTTTGATACAAAGACGGCATCACACAAAAGTCTATAAAAAAAAAGTAATTTAAAAGAAGTCACAGATTTAGCAAGCCTTATCTCCTCGGGCAGGTCGTTCCAAAGCTGAGGTGCCCTAATTAAGAAGGCATGATGACGATAATTTAATTGATTTCATCACATCTTAGATGATGTTGATATTTTTCTGGTCAATCTGGTGTATTCAAAGTCTTCTGAGAACTTTCCTGACACAATGTTCTGGCTTGTATGCTCCTTCTAGTGTTTTTGCACTATGCCACACAGTCATACCCCCAGGACCATTTGTGAAATCCTGTGTGTCTGACATTTGCAACAATGGCAATAACACCTGCTCCAGCCTTGAGGCCTATGCCACTGACTGCTCTAATGCAGGTGTCTGTATCGACTGGAGGACTGCAACCAATGGGCAATGTGGTAAGATATATAGTCAATAGAGTATAATGCACTTTTAGATAGTATGTATATAGAGATGTTGCGTGGAGTTCTAAAAATTGCGTTAACATATCATCAGGGTGGTGGTGATGGCGCTGTGGATATGACACATGCTTTTGGTGTGGGAGGCGTGCAACCTCTGAAATATGGCAATTGTAAATCGCTTTGGATAAAAGCATCAGCTAAATGACATGTAATGTAATGTAATCTCCATCTTACAGAGCACACGTGTCCAAATAACAAGGTGTACATGGCCTGTGGCCCAACTGTAGAGCCTACATGCAATGAGAGGTATGAATGTATGAAGAATATGTTAACAGTATGATGTTCTTTTTTGTTATTTTAGAGATCTTAACATTTACATCTTCCCTGATTCATGTGCTCACTTTTCCACTGTCATCTAACTATGAATTGAGAACTCTGTGCGTGCGTGCGTGTGTGTGGGTGTGTGTGTGTGTGTGTGTGTGTGTGTGTGTCTTTCAAACAATCCATGCGCAAAAGTCGCACGCAGCACACTGTTGCGATGATCAGTACAGCAGCAGGGGCGGGGAATTGCTACATCCCTATAGCTCCCTCACACAAGGCGAAAACATGGGCGACAATTTACAAGAAGCTAAAGTTAACATGCATTACTAGAATCATTATAAATTATGTTTTTGTCCTTCCATTCTGTCGGATTGTGACTGTGTTAACATTGACAACATTTGTTGAAGTAGCTGAAATAAAGCCACTGGATGCTGTTGAGCCAAAATCCAAATACAAAAATTCAAGAAATGTTCACCAATCGACTTCGCACATGGCAGGTGTATTGTTGAGGACAAACGGGAGTGCAGTGTTTAGTGTGAAGTAGTCACAGCAGCTGTGGCTCAGGGGGTAGAGCGGTAGAGATTGAACAAGCCACTGAACCCCAAGTTGCTCCTGTTGAGCAGGCCAGTGCCTTGCATGGCAGCTCCTGAGAGGCAAATTGTAATGTGCTTTGTCCAGCAAGGTTGAAAGGTGCTATATAAATGCAGTACATTCACCATTTAACGCTTTGAATGGGCACACCACCCAACAACACTGCAAGCAGCAATACTGGGAACCAAGCAATCAGCCCGTTCTGAACAGGCACGTGCTCCCAACGGGCACTGCACTAGTGAATTAAATGTTTAATGTCCTTTGTGGTGGTTGTTTTGTTGTTCTTGTCATTGTGTGATAAGGATAATGATGTGTGATTTTGAGCCATGTTATGTGACAATTCCTTAAAAATTTTTACATCTTCACACCACTGTAATAACCATTAATTCCATTTCTGACATCAGATACAACAAAAGGTTCCAGGCAGATAGCCACACAGCGACTAACTACACTCAAGAGGGTTGCTTCTGTCCTCATGACACCATCTTATTCAACACAGTCTATGACACATGTGTTACCTCCTGTGGTAAGAGGAGATCCAATAGAAATATTAATTAAGTCATTGAATATTTTTTCTCAAAAGCATTATCTTGAAGCACACGTTCAAATCTACAAATACTTGTTTTTGTTTGAATTTTAGATTGTGTTGGACCTGATGGAAAACCCAAACAGGTGAAAACGTGTGCCTGTCACATATATTCATGTACACTAGCAAAGCGTGAGCTGTGTGTCTCAACTGCTTCCTGTCTTCTAAACAGCCTGGTGACACATGGACAAGTGACTGCAACACCTGTATGTGTGACAAGGATTCCATGAGCATCCAATGTCAGCCTGTTCAGTGCCCATCAGTACAGAGCCCCAACTGCGGACCTGGCCAGCAGCTGGTCAACAAGACAGATGGATGCTGCACAACACCTTCATGTGGTCAGTTGTAGTGGAACAGCATGTAACTTTGTTGATGCCAAAACAGTCAAATCTGCCTCGGATAAAGATTAACCCAAAGGCTTTCTTTTCATGGGATGGGTGTAGAACTTTTAATCATTTCTGCACCTGATTTTAAAATGTGATCTGCATCTGACACATGTTAATGCAGGTGTAAATATACACAGAACACTGCAAACTGAATGCTATTGGTACAGGTGGTAGTAGTTTTTTTTTTACTTTGGGCAGAGCTGAGTCTACTTGTGAATATACTGAATCCTTACCATCGCTGACTGAATCTGTGCTTTTTGCACGGAAGCTTCTCTAACCAGTGACTCTAAGGGCCCTATTTTAACGATCTGAAACGCAAGTATGAAACGCAAAACGCAAGTAGCTTTGTGGGCGGATCTCGGGCTATTATACCAGCGGGATAAATGACTCTTGCGCCCGACGCAAATCTAAAGTGGGTTGGTCTAGTAGTGGTTTGGGCGTAACGTAAAAATAACCAATCAGAGCGTCATCTCTCATTCCCTTTAAGAGCAGGCGCGCTTGTTCCATGGCGGATTGCGGATTGCGCATCTCCTCAAGTCTGGAGAGTATTGCTGCAGCCATGGAGCTTTGGCCTCCAAACGCACCACCTGCACCTGTTGTGCCCCTTCCTCCTCCCCCCACTCCATCTCCGTCTACCCGCTCCACCAGGAGCGCATTGCCACTCCCGGACCAGATCCCACCGGAGTGTCCAATCCCACCGTAGTTCAACATCACGTCTCCTTAAGTTCTAATATTTCCTCATTTATGTCATCAACATGTAAAACATGTAAAACACAACAAGCCACAAAGAATGCTGCAACGTTTTGAGGACTGTACTGTAAAGTGCCTCCTGATCTATCCAAACACCTGAAGCGCATTTTCAGTAATATTTTTCTTTGTTATTATGTATGGTTTATAAAAATGGGAACTGCTGCGTCCGTTTAGATGAGAGAAGCAAAGTGTATGCGCGTTGTGCACACGCTACATTATGGCCAAGCATGCACCCCTTTTTAGCATCTGAATAACGCGCTACTGACTTTAGACTAGCGCCACTGACTTTAGACCAGGTTTTTCCTGGTCAGTGGCAGAATTGTTTTCTGAAACTGCAAAATAGCACCAGGGAACGTTTGCGCCAGAACACGCCTCCTCTTTTCGCTGAACCGCCCCCTTGCCTTTGAACTAAACAAAACAGTCAACTAAGGGATTTGTCATTTCTGCCAAGAGTGTATTTCCCAAAATCCTGAACTGTTCCTTTCAGAAAAAATTCCTCCAAGTTAAAAGTTGACTGTACACATATTCTGCAGCTGCCTGTCAAAAAGCTACAGAGAAGTTCCTCCCTGCTAAGGAGAAACAAGTATCCATACAGAGTTCATAAGGGCCATACAGAGACCCACCATTTGTTGGTTGCAGGTTACCAGTTCAGGCTATCTCATTTGCATATTGAAATCCAATCACAATGTGGGCCGAACAGAGAAAATCTGAACTTTTATCAATAGAAAATTGGCATTGCAATCAAAATCCATTTGATATTGAGTTACAGGTCGCATGTAAATACCAGTTGGAGATTGGGTCTTACTTTACTATTTAATTGTTCTCAACCACTGTTTAAGTGTGAACCTACCACTGTATATACGGTATGTCATACAATAGCATTCAGGACAGGCTTTGAGGTATTTCAGTCAGGTGTTGATCTGTGTAATAGCGGTGCATGAAAAAGAGAGCCTCAGTCTCGGCAGAGTCTCCCACTAACTTGCAGTTAATCTAAACAAGCAGAACTCCGTTATGGTTCTGTAAGTTATTTTCATCAAAGACAAATTTAGGCTATTTTCCACATTCATATATTATCATCCCATTATTTTGTCCCCAACAGAGTGCAATGTAAACCTGTGTCCTGCTCCTATCACCTGCCCGCTGGGCTTCCAACTTGACGTCACCAACAGCACCTGCTGCCAATCCTATGAGTGTGGTATGTGACTCTATCAACATTATAACATTATCTGCTGGTGTACAATATGTAACGCAGAACATTATGTCCTGAAGAACTCAGTAAGCTTGTAAGAGATTTTTGATAAAGAACTCTACAACAACTGAAAAATATCCGACAAATAAACAGAAACTGGCATTCCTGTTTTTACCAATGAAAAAATGTAAAATATAGCTGAAAGCCGCAATAAAGCGTTTGAATGTGGGTGGATTCTTAGGTTTTTCATTGTCAAATATGTAAGCTACAATATATTTATCTTCACTTCAACTAAGCAATTGTTCACTGTCTTATCTAAATTACACACAATAGAAGATCAATATCATTGTTTCTGTGCTTTCAGTACAGATATTAGCCTATTGCAGCACACATCTACAGTATATTACTAATCTAACAAAGTAGTGTCATTGTTAACCTCATGTCTGTTGTTTGTTTTTGCAGTTCCTAAAGGTGTATGTGTCTATGACATGACCGAGTACAAGGTAAGGACACAGTCCAAACTCCAGATATCTAATAAATCTGTCGAAGTTCAGGTACAACATTATAAGGATTCCACACTTACTTATTATGAATGAACAGACTTGTAAGCATGAGGTCGTATGGGTGTGCAGGTAACTTATTCATTGGACAGCTTTGGAACCTGTCATTCTGTGTCAGCAGTGCAACATGAACCTAAGTGGGGAAATCAAAACCAACTTTATTCCTTTGACTTTACAGTGCCTTATACATTCTTTTACCTTACAAAGACATAGATAGTTAGGAGCATTAGTAGTCAAGACTGACGGACAGGTAGAAACAGGACGAGAATAATAGTTGCTGTCAAATAACATTAAAAAAAATTGGATGAGTACAGCACAACACACCCTTCTGATTTAAACCCTTTTCATTTCTGGTGTATGAGGGGAAATTTCAGTACTAATCTCAGTACTTTAATGTCACATGTCCTGTATCACAGTGCTGTGGTTTGTGCGTTAACACCACAAACAGAGGTATGTATTTTTTCATCCACACCAAATTACGCTTTCACACCATACTTTAGGTGCAGAAACAGCTCCAAAATCACTATCGCTAATCCAATTAGACTCCAAATAAACACTACTTCTAGCGTGTATAGAGCAAACATATTTTCATATGTAAATGGATAAATTAAGTTTTTATATAAATTAAACCAGAGTGGTGATTGTTTTGTTTTTTTAATTTTTCATTGCACTTACAATTTATTGAAGCTTGTTTTGCTGCTGCTGACTGCAGCAGTCTTGCTTAATACTGGACCAATTTGGAAGATTGTTGTTCAGTCACTTAGACACAAAAACATGGGAAAATAGGGTCCAGGTTGAAAAAAAATAAAGTTACCCTTCAAATGTGAAAGCTTCCTTTAAATACTGAATTAATGTTTAAAATAAATGGTTGATCAATGTGTATTCTATAGCCTGGTGCCAAGATACCAACACCAGAAACACCATCAGTACCACCATTAGAAGCACCATCAACAGCACCATCAGGAACAACAGCAGCCCCATCAGGAGCAGGACAACCATCAGGAATAACAGCAGCCCCATCAGGAGCAGGACAACCATCAGGAAGTACAACAGCCCCATCAGGAGCGGGACAACCATCAGGAACAACAGCAGCCCCATCAGGAGCGGGACAACCATCAGGAAGTACAACAGCCCCATCAGGAGCGGGACAACCATCAGGAACAACAGCAGCCCCATCAGGAGCGGGACAACCATCAGGAAGTACAACAGCCCCATCAGGAGCGGGACAACTATCAGGAACAACAACAGCACCATCGGGCCCTATATCAGAGAAGTCTTTTAGACCTGGGGGCTGCCAGGAATGTTACTGTGGCCCCAAAATGGATCCCATCACAAAGCTCAACATCATTACCTGCAAACCCATTGTCTGCAACACAAAGTGCTCTGAAGTAAGTTTGGGACACATTCACTCAGAGACATTATTTGTGTGTGTGTGTGTGTGTGTGTGTGTGTGTGTGTGTGTGTGTGTGTGTGTGGGTGTGTGTGTGTGTGTGTGTGTGTGTGTGTTATATATATATATATATATATATATATATGTATATGTATGTATGTATGTATGTATGTGTGTGTATATATATATATATATATATATATATATATATATATATAACAGAAAATCCCAGTATCATGTTCCAGATTTTCAGATTACATAAATGCTTTCTCCATTGAAATGCTTAACACACAAATTGTAAGACACTCAAGTGCATAACCACACAACATAATAGCATTTTTTTTTTTTTTTTACAAAGCAAGAGTTTTTTTCTCACTGTCTCCAGGGTTATGAATATCAGACTGTACCTGACAAGTGCTGCGGGAAGTGTGTTCCAAAGAGCTGTAGTGTCACCACACCTAACAACACAATCATTATCATTGAGGTCAGTACTGCAGCTTGAGTGTTTCTTCACATTTGTAATCACTAGGAATATGAACAAAGAGATGTTCACTGTATTACTTATTTCAGAAAATGAAGTTGTTTACTTTTGAAATGAAACTAAATACTTTTGATGGTATAAGTTCTTGGTAGACTTTTTCTACTACAGAAATAAGTTGTGTTGCTATGTTAAAGAATACAAAATGATATCTTTGTTGACTTTGTTATAACTGTTGCTGAATATCTGACTTAACTTTTGCTCTTTCTGTTGGTACAGGTCGGCAACACTTTTGTACCCGCAAATGACAAGTGTGTGCAATATACCTGTGAGAAGATCAATGGACAGCCTGTTACCAAGGAAACCAAGAGCACTTGTCCACCCTTTAACCCCTTGGACTGTGAACCTGTGAGTTTATCCAAACCTAACCCTATCTAAATCACCCCCCCCCCCCACCCCAACACACACACACACACACACACAAACACACACAACTGTCTAACTCACATGACTTGTGTATCCTCCAGGGCACCGAGGCAACTGACGTGAATGGATGCTGCAAAACATGTAAGTTAGTAAAGTCACAGTATTTACTGTAGATAGTAGCTACTAAATCTAAAATCATGAATTGGTTTTAAGAATAGGAAGTTGGCTTTGGAGGACAAATCTGTCTAGCATGTGCCATTGTTTGAGCTTAACAGTTGCTGTGTGTTCCAGGCAAGCTGCGGAGCATCTGTGAGGTCCAGAGTAAGCAGACGTTCATCAAGGTGAACGACTGTAAGAGCACGCAGCTGGTCAACGTGACGTCCTGCAGGGGACACTGTGGCAGCTCGTCCATGTAAGTCTATTAAGTTCAACTTCATTGGCAAAACCACTATGATTTGAAGCTCAGTTTTCTCAAGTGGGATAACAAAGTTTGTGTGAAAGGTGGCTGTCAGCAGTGGCTGCCTCACAGTAATATGCCTGCTTCAGCACTGTGCACTCCTTAAAGGCAGGGCTGGTAACTATTTCCAATATACACGTTTTTTTTTATATATATATATTGTCTGAAATGGTCCTCCAGAGACTGTTGATATTCACTCCATGCTGATTTATTTGTTACATTTTAACGAACAAACCAAGCTGTCCGGATACATCAACTGACCACAGGAGATAGTCAATCGTATAGACAACTGAACCTAAGTTTCATGTGACTCTCTTATACAGCGTTTGGGGCGGTGGCAGTTGAACAAAATTATGCCCACAATTACCTCATGTTTGTTACATCTTTAGATGGACCTGGGGCCTCATTTATAAAAATTTGCGTAGATTCTATTCTGAAAGATTTCGTGCGCATAAAAGTCAGAATTTTTGTACGCAAAAACAGTATTCTGATTTATAACACCTTGCGGCGCACACCGTTACGCACTCTTCTCGTTATAAATACGGACGTGCGTTACCTTATGCGGTCCTGCACGAGCCTCACGCTCCTCCCAAGGTCGTCCCATATTTGTCCTAATAAGGACCATGTTAATCAATCAATGAATATTCCAGCCTTGAAAGGAGCCCTTGATCACCAATAACGAAACGGAAAAATGGGGAAAAAACACGATTCAGTGATTGTGAGATCGAGGTGCTCTAACAGAGGTAGAACATCGAAACAAAATCCTGTTTGGAAGCCTTAACCCTTGTGTAGTGTTCATATTTTTGTTACACAAACTTAATAATGTAATGTAACAGATTTAGCTCAATTACCAATGATACATACATCATTTATGGTTCATATTTACCATTTACCCCTGTGAGATCACATTTATGATCATTTTTGTTTTTTGTAAAGAGAGGAATTTCAATTATTAAAAAGGTAAAAAATAGAAACAAGATTTTGGATCATCTACCCTTTCAAAAACAGTAACTAATCATTAACTACCTATTTTTTTGTGTACCTTATTGTAAAGTGTTACCAATGTAACAATTTGGTAACTTTGTGTGGGAATAGCACGTGCAGAAAGACAACATTCTCTCACACACAAACACACCCTTAATCTTGACCTTATTCTTTTTCTACTGTTAGTGATTTTGTATTGTATATTGTGCTTTTGTTTGTGTTTATTATCTCTTTGCACTTTGGTCGACTATGGTTGTTTTTAAACGTGCTATATAAATAAAATCGAACTGAACTGAACGCACACACACGGCAGCGGAGGAAAAGCGCATTTCCTCTGCTGCACGGTGTGGTCCTCGCCCCTGCCTTTCCCCGTTGCTGGCAGCCCCTCGCCGGGCGCCGCGACCAGCTCTGGGTCGGTTTAGCAAGAACGGGATTGTTGGTTTCAGGAAAACAAAAACTGGGTTAGGTTCGGAAAACGGGCATACCATCGGAGTTCACTAAAACGCAGTCTACAAAACCTTGGGAGCAGGGGCGATTCTAGGATCTGACCTTTGGGGGTGCTCAGCCCCTAATGAAAAGTTGATAGCAGTTAAGCTAGGGGGGTTCGGGGGCATGCCCCCATGAGATTTTTTTTTTTTAAACCCTTGAATCATGACTTCTGGTGAGTTTTGGGGAAAGAAATAGGCAGATTGAGACATGCAATTATGACAAACTATCAACAGATTCAAGCCATCTGCTGTGAAAATAGATGGAAACTACAAAGCATGATTATTGCAGCACACATACCCAGGGGCGTCGGACTGGGGGGAAAAGGGGGACTGAGTGCCCAGGGCCCTCATGTGAGGAGGGCCCAAAAATATGCTAGAATTCATAGCTTTGGCTGCAGGGAGGGGCCCATAGAAAATGTCTTTCTACAGGGCCCAGAATTTGGAGCTACGCCCCTGCACATACCTTGAATGGTAAAATAAGCCTTAACATATTTTTAGACAGGATTATAAATTTTTTCTGCTGTTAATTTTCAACTTTTTCATCTAATCTAATAACGCCTCTGAACCAGATGGGGAAAACACAACATCTCTTTTTCTTAAGAGCCTAGTCCTCCATTAAATGCATATGTAAATATAATGTGAATGGAATGTTTTAAGTGTTTTTGCCAGTATAATATATGTCCACTTTCTCACCTGGTTCTTCCAGGTCCCTCTCTTTGTCCACTCTCTCTCCATCCTTCTCTCTCTCTCTCCATCCTCCTCTCTCCCTCTATCTCCCTCCCTCCATCATATCACTGACAATCATACACAAAACATTTTGTAATCCACTAGAAAATAATCTTCAAATAAAAGAGAAAACAAAACACAGTAGTCCTACTATGTTCCAGTTCTGATACGAATGAGTCTGATGATCCGTCAGGTCGAATTATTTATTTTTCATTGGCATTGACAGTTAAAAATAAGAAAGTGTCTGGTAGGGAGGTAGCGGTGCTCAAGCTGTTACGGCAGGCTATTATAGCACACTTTAAAAACTCATTATAGGCTACTCCTAAGCTACACATGCCTACAGTTAGCAATTTTGTCTAACGTTGCACAACTAAATTGGACTCTGTGGTGAATAAGCTAGGCTAATTCAGATATAATTGCCATAATTGTAATCAGGGATCACAGATTGGTTCCACAAATACTAGGCCTACACCTGTAGCCTACTTAACGTGTTCATTTGATTAGATTTAATTTTCATACCTTTTCAGTGGTTGAAAGTAGCCATACTCTGACGACCGAATTCCCCAAAGTTATCTGCGCAGACTAAACAGTAGGCTGACTGAGGCGCCCTCGTTCAGGGAATCGCAGACAGGCTGTTGACTTTAGGCTACAACTGAGCTGAACCTGTCGTCATTTATCCTATTCCATCGCTAAAATCAGGTTTGCAAAAGTAATAAGGTTTGAGCCCGGGGCGGTGTTGAATGACGGGCGAGACCCCCTCCGAGTGCCCCCCCCATATTCGAAATAGCACAAATCCTTCATCACACAAATGTGAAAACACACTAAACAGAATGTAATTATTACACTATAGCACTAAGAACAGAAAACCCAAACTAAAACTAAAACCTGACCTTTCTGGACTTCCTTGATGCAAAATCATCAATGATGTCATCATATGAAATCTGCTCCCCTATTGAGTGATTGATATTGATGACGGCGAGGCCAGTGAGCCGTTCCTGGGACATGGTGACCTCAGGTATGACTTGATCAACTTTAGTTTGGAAAAGCTCCTCTTTGCTGGGACTGACTGGGACCAAAAATCACACCTGACATGTTGGCCCAGACCGGCCCACCACATCAGATCACAGACAGACAGACAGACAGACAGACAGACAGATTGATAGATAGATAGATAGATATTTAGATAGATGGATGGATAGATAGATAGATAGATAGATAGATAGATAGATAATAGATAGATAGATAGATAGATAGATAGATAGATAGATAGATAGATAGATAGATTTTTATTGATCCCAAAAAAATGGGAAATACCAGTGTTGCAGCAGCACAATATCAGACACACAGCACACACAGAATATAAATGAAATAATAGGATACAATATACATGAAATAATAATAGGATAGAATATAAGAACAAATAATTTAAAATATATACACGTTGGGAATAAAACTGTACAACTGTTTAACTAGTATTGATAAAGCTGTACCTGTCCTTGCGCTCCCCTGAATATGTATACCAACTCCTACTCCTAAAACTACTAACGCCATGTAATGAGTCAGCAAGAATCAGTGAGATTTGACACATTAAATACTTCAACAAAGTGCCATTTACTAATACACTAAAACTGTATACTCCTAATGAATCATAAAACAAGCTATATATATATATATAGCTTGTTTTATGATTATCATTTCAAGGGGCCCTATGCTATAATTTGAAGAGGTCTATCATGAGTTTTTGTCTGGCAATGCAGATAGAAAAGCTACAATTCTCGTTAAGAACGTTTGCATGATGTGCAACGTTTATATAGGCTACTAATGCAATCATACAGTAAAGCATTCCTACTGTTTTATTGTCGTAGTGTTATCATCAACAGTTTGTCCACCACTCAGTTTTATCAAGGGGTTAAGTGTTTTAAGGGGAGTTGTGCTTAGCCTACCGCAGGTTGTAGCCTCACTCCCTCATCTCTGTCCCTCTCCTCCTGAGTCACCGACACCACTGTGCGTATGCCACTGCTGCCGACACCACTATCATCGGCCACGGGAGCTGATGAAGGTCCTGCTGCTGCCGAAAACATGCCTTTTCGCTTTTTTTCTTTTATTTGAGCCGCTTGGGTAACTTTGTTTCATTTTGGCGTTTAGACCATTGACATAAAAGAAAGGTTTAGACTCGTCTTGGTCTTGCTCCGTCTTTGTGTACTTCCCATTTCTCCTGTCACTTTGTGTTTATCTTTCGCGCTGCGGCGCACTGTTACGGACTAGTCCATTTCATTGTGAAAGTAGGGGGTGTTGACCTCTCTCAGTAAGCAGGGCGCCTGCAGCAGCTGGGGGCGCTGATCTGCCAATTCCCCACTTAGTGAAATGATAGAAAACAGAAAAACGCTTCGCGGCGCAGAGGATTATTTATATATATTTTTTTTAAGTTAAGTGGCTGCCCGGTTCGCCCGTGCCAAAAACCGTCACTAGTTTAAGCACTACACGATTTCACATTATCACAATAAGGACTTTATTTTCAGGGGTGCTGAGATGATTTTTAGGGGTGCTGAAGCACCCCTAAAAATAGCCTAGCGCCGCCTATGTTTGGGAGCATTACGCACGATCACACGTGTGGTCAAAAGGTTGCGGAAAACTGGGAAAATTTTACGCATGGAAATTCTTTATAAATCCCAACTATTGAGAGGAATGTTGCGACGACAAATTTGACCCTGCTTCACGCAACTTTTTCTTGCGTAACAGGTTTTATAAATGAGGCCCCTGAACTGGTGATATTTTTACTTCCAACAGTCCTCTCATCTTCCTTTTCTTGAGTACGCCTGAGTCGTTGTGACCCAGACAGTTCTTTGTCGGCTAGCTACTAACATACATGCTAGTCAACAGATGGTGAACAATTCACTTTATTTCATCCTGGAGGGTATGGCTACTAACCGTCCTGGTTTTACCACACCGGTCATATCAAACGATTATATTTCTACTGGATTATATAACTAATTAATTATATTAGCTTCAGCATGGCATAGAAGATACTAGACATGTCGACCTTAATCATTTTGGTGTCACTGATCATATTACCTTTGAACATAGCAATGCACAAGTGAGGTTTAATAGTTTTATACAGATCATATCTCAGCTTTACAAAGAGAAAAATTCTCCGCTCACTAACAGGAAACATCTTGCTAGGCTAGATTGCAAGGTTATATTTGTCTGATTTCGTGATTATAATTGATTATATGACAGACATTACAAGACAACAATATCTAATTAAATATTAAAAAAAAAATAAGTTCCACAGCTTCCATATTAACTAGCACATTTTACTGCCCTGATTTGAAAGTTTTGTCACTCCTGTTAGAATGTTGCTGTAGGAGACACAATACTAAATTTAAGAGGATGTTACAGCTGGATTTTGACCCAAGACCCACCTATAAAACAGGGTCACAGGATAAAAACCCTTTATGTTCAACTCATTGGCTGTTGAAGGAGCTATTGTAATCAGTGGAGAGGATAAGAGCTGTTTTCTTTGTCTGTCCGTGTGCAGATATTCTGCAGCAGCTAACGAGATGATACATCAGTGTGAGTGTTGCCAAGAGGCCACGACCAGTCAGAAGCAGGTGGAGCTGGCCTGTGGCGACGGCTCCAAGGTCCAGCACAGCTACATCGTGGTGGAGACGTGCCACTGCAGCAAAGCAGAGTGTGTGGCGGGAACAACTTCCAAACAGCGCCGCAGGAGACGCTGATCAACTACTTACTGCTTTACATTGGACCTTACAAACACTATGGAAGATTTAATGTTAGACCTTATTCTTGTCAGGTTTTATTTATAGCTTAACATGTGCTCTTTTTCAGTGTCACAACATACTACTGTGATATAAACTTTCTTAATTTTAGGAATTCTCAGATAATTAATAAAATTGCTGCAATATGAACACTGGAATGGATACTTTATTCTTGATCCATGGGGAATAATTAATTGAATAATTAACATTTTAAAGGCTTCTTTGAGGAAAACTGTTGCTTAAACTGACTGAGGTTTTGCTTTTGCATGTCCATGACTTTTTGCTGTTTCTGTGTGATGCTCTGCCCAGGTTATTCAAGTTCCTGTCCAGTGTTTTTTTTTTTTTTTTTTGCGCTCAATGGGATTTTTGAGTATGATTGAGAAGTGTCCTTAATCAATCTAAACAATACCAAATTATGAATTACACTGCCTGTGTTTACTGCAGAGCTAATCTATTATGCAATAACCTTACCTACTTACTTTTGTTATAAATACATTTTAAAAAAAACAACTAATAACTGCTTGTTTTTCATACTTAAAATGTTATGCTAATTTAAAAAATAGGAAATGAGGGCCACAGACTGAATTGTGATTTTCATTTATTGTATGATCAGGAAGTTGCTGACCTATTGACAAACTTGCAGCAAACACACTTCAGCAATTGCGCTACTGGATTTAATATATATTAGGGCTGTCAGCATTAACACGTTAATCATGATGCAATTAAGGGCCAAGCATAACATGTACATTTTTTTTTATCTCATTAATCTCATGCCGCCATTTAATTTATTTTACACTTCACTCGGCTTCGCGTCGTGCCTAACAGGCTACTATTTTTAACCTAACCGCACCTTTACTTATAAAGCTGCAATACTTCTCGTAACACATCCTGCTGCTGCAGGCTGCAAGCATGATGGAGAAAGCAGCAACACAATTCTGAATGGCGCCTTTTATTTTCCAAAACTCCCGGACGGCTCGTAGACAAGTCGAAATTGTGTAAAGCCGAATTAAAATATCACCGAAGCACGTGAAGCTTGAGCTACCACCTACGAGCTAAGCATAGTACAGTTAACGTGACTCAGGTTGATGCTCAGGCAAAGCACTATTTTGGAGAGTGCTGCTCACCGACCTGTTGATGAAACCAAATCCCCAAAAATTACTAAAGCTCTTGCGAAATGGCTGGCAACTAACTGCAGACCTGTCAGCATCGTAGAAGACTCGGATCTTAAAGAAGTACTACGGTTGGCATGTTCTTATACATTGCTGTCGAGGGGGACAGGAGTTTCACGCACACAGCCTGTACTCCACGGAGAAAGCAGCCCAACTGAAACTGCTGCAAAGTGCAAATGCTGTCTCATTAATCACATCACTGGACATCAGTAAGTAATCAAAATGATTTAGAAGTTAATGCACACTATATTGACTCTGGTATGGATAGGGATTTTTAGGTTGACATGCCATTGATCAAGAAAGAAAAATTCATATCATTACAAAAGCACCCACACACTCTCCCATCACAGTACTTCTATACCGGTTCTGGACTGGTGGGGAGCTTGAGTGTCACGGTTTCAGAGGATGTAGGACCCAAATGCAGAGACGGACAGGCAGTGTGAGTTTTGAGGATTTAATAAACAAATAATAAAGTCCATACTAACAAAAGGTGTCCCGAGAACAGAAGGCAAATCCAAAAATAGGCACAAGCAGAATCCCAAAAATAGGAACAGGCAAAATACATAACAGTGACAAGCAATCCACTGACAAGGACAAACGAGGAACATCAAACAGCAAACAATCCAACAAGAGACAAAGACAGAACAGAGACTAAATACACAGGGTAATGAGAAAGCAAGCAACAGCTGACACTAGGCTGGGGAACAGGTGAAAAACATTAGGGCTGGGAGAACAATCAAAAAAGGCAGGAAAACACAAGACAAGAAGTAAAACAGACAAGACAGAAAACCAGAGACTTCAAAATAAAACAGGAAACCGAACATCCAGAAACATACAACCATGACATTAAGAATCCAAAAAATAAGAAGTGGTAGTGATAACTACAAGAATAAAAATAAAATAAATAAAATAGGTAAACATACAGCAGTGAGTAAAATAGACAATAACAGCTGTAAAATTAATACATTTGTCTGCTCCATATGTACCTTTTCTCATTCATAAACTTTTCCTGCAAATAATATCCTATGGTGGGGTGATAATAACTGCGATGGCAAATCAACAACACAAACGGTAATAATTATAGATTAAGCTTAAACAAATAAAGAAAACTGAACCAGATGAGTGGAGTCAAAAACTAGGGGGATTTTTCACATTACCCAGAATCTTTCCTTAAAATTGTTATAAAGATTGTCCAGGTTTTCCAGTAGCTCTCAAACTTATCTTGTTCAAGCCTGAGAGTGAAAGTTAGCTTCTCCATTATAAAAACATCCTGAACCACTTTGATCCAGTCCTCGAATGTCTTTTACCAACCATTTCCTTGTGATTGCTTTCTTGCTCGCTAGTGTAGCGGATTCAGGACACGCCACAAAATCACCACGACACCACAGCTCTCTCTTTGGATCTTTGCTTTACTGATTGAGTCTGTAATGACACAACATGTGAAAGGGACTGCATCAGTTACACACACCCTCTTCTCAGACTACTGTCTCTCTCAGTTTCCAAAACAGACTGAGCATAACAAAACATTTACACAGTATAGTAAAACATTAATTGATTCGCCGATCACAATTATCAACATATCTAAAAGAAAATAAATTTACATGAAATATTACTACTTTCTTTTGGGTTGGAAACAATTCAACAACAGTGACAAGGCTTATCTAGCACAATCACTGTATTTCAAATAACATTATAAGAAGGTAGTAAAATCTATACCCTCCCCCTGTCATTGTCGACAAATGGAACATCCTGTTTCCCCTTTGAGACAGTACCACTTAAGAAAATAAAGTTAGCTGAAATATACACAAAACACACTATTACACTAGTAATAAGATATTATATGTGGCGGCACGAGAGCTGACAAAACCAAACACCGACAACGCCAGAATGTGGCAGCACGAGAGCTGACATAACCAAACACCGACAATGCCACCCTGGGAATTTCGCCCAGAGAATTAGTTTGAATCACTACTTGTAATGCTATCAGTATAATTTTTAAGGACACACAGGTCAGTTTACAAAAGGCTCCAAAGACGAGGTTCAACTTTCAAAAAGAATACATTTTATTTCAACAAAGAATCAATACATTTAAAAACAATCAATTTAAAACACGTTCACACCAAAAAGGGGGGGAATAATAATTAGGGCTGAGTCTTACCAGTGGAGGGGGAGAAGGGAACGAGGACGGTAAAGGATCCCAGGGAAAGTCACCCGTGAACACGCAAATGAAAACTGGGAGACACACAGCACACAGGAAAGGGGATACCACCACCCGGACACCAACACCACCACCTTCGCTCTCAGCAACTAAAAATGGGGGGAGAAATGGGAAACACACAATTAAAGGGGTTCACTCCCCAACAATAGAGTAAAATCAATATTGAAAATAAAAAGAGCAAACTGAAAGAAATTAACACAAGATTAACTCCAAATAAACCCAAAAGGTAACTCCTACCACATTTAGCCCACATACCGTTCAAACAGAGTTTGAGTTGATCCGGAGGGAAGACGCTCCGAGAATGCAATGTGCACAGACAGCTATCAGTGCAACTCGCTTTGCATTACTTTGTTACCTCGGCAAAGGGGATGAACCTACCAGCCAAAGATCTACAAACGTTTGATACATAGTAAAATAATGGCCGTGAATGATTGTAACTAGTGATGGGTCGTTCGCGAATGAGTCGGCTCTAAGAGCCGGCTCTTGTAGGTGAACGACGGGAGCTTGCTCGCATATCCGAAGAGCCGACTCGATTTTTTAAAATATAGCCTATAGAAATTAAATCATTATGTAATAATGAAATGAGTGAATTTTATTTTATTTAAAATAATTGACTTATTCAAAGAACAAAAAAATAATTATATAGGCACACATTAGTTTCGACTGTCTGATCAGCCTCACATTCTGTTCCTGTCAATCATGCAGAAGGTGTCAACAAATTATACGGCATGAGGGAGGGGCCAAGCCATCACACACACACACTGTCAAACTCTGAGGAGAGGACAGAGGAGAGGAAAAACAGCTCTGAAAACAAAACAGAGAGAAAAAGAGGGACCAGTTTAATCCTTTCAGTTATTTATTTTTCTTGAATATGGGTTCTATTATGTTGTTCAGATTCAGATTGTATTTGTTTTGAATGTTGTTTCTATACATTAAAAAGTTGTAATTTAAATGCAAATGTTTAATAGTATTCTTTTTTCATAACAAATCAATGCATTTTTAAAGAAATTGTGAGACATTGTGAGTATGATTTCATTTATTAATTTAATTAGAATTGTTTTTCACACCTATCATAGTCAAAACATTATTTTTTTTAAAGAGCCGTTTGTGAGCCAAAAGAGCCAGCTCTTTTCAGTGAGCTGAGTCAAACGAGCCGGCTCACGAAAAAGAGTCGGAATGCCCATCACTAGTTCTTAGTTCATTAGTAACTACTGGTCCAGTTAACTAAGACTATAATTTGGGAGGATTGTACAATTAGGATATGTTCTGAAAATTGTACAATCCTCCCAAATTATAGTCCCAGTTTACTGGACAACATAAATTGTGTGCTAAGAATGCCAAATACAATGCACATGGAAGTGGAACAAACATGATCCTTATTGTTAAAGAATTTTAAAAAAATTAATCAACTAAAATAATTCAAGGTGCATTGGTCAACTATAGAAATGTACAGCATTGTATGTATTGCCCTTAGTAACAGACTTCATTTAAAACACATTTGAAATTTTATCAGCCTTTTCTAATTATCTCAACAACTGCCGTAATATATTCGTCAAACTTCTAACAACAATATGAACAGCAGTCTTCATACAGCAATATAACAATGACTGTCACATGAATAATTATAAATAAAAAAATAATGGTCACAACTTTAAATAATAACAGTACTTAAATGAACAGCAATATGCACCTGTTGTATTTTAATCCAGGCTGATAACAAACCACTGCTGGGTGATCAGAAAAGGCTCCAGGATTAAATAAATCCTGGCTGTTAGCCTGGTCAGGAGCAGGCTAGCTGTACGGAATTAATCTCCATGGTGATTTATGTGCCTCTGCTTTCGTGAAACCGAGTCAAGGCTTAACTGGGAAATCCCGGCTTAATCCCCTATCTTGGTTTTGTGAAACAGGCCCTTGGTTTAACCAGTCAGGATTTTTATAGATTTTTGCAATAGACACTACCTAGAGAAAACAACAAGGAAGGAAGAATTGCAACAAACTAATTTGGGTATAGTGAAGATATTTCTACTTAGCTACAGGTCAGACCCTGAACGTGGAAACATATCAAAGATATATAAGGTGCAGAGATGTCAAAAGTATTCACATTCATTACTCAAGTAGAAGTATAGATACTAGGGTTTGAAAAGACTTCTGTAGAAGTTGAAATATCAACTCAAGCTTTTTACTCAAGTAAAAGTACTGGTTTCAAAACTACTTAAAGTATAAAAGTAAAAGTAATGTAAGGGGAAAAAATGCCATTAAGGACAAAACCCCACCTCCACAAAAAACATTTTTCTAAAGTCCATAATGACTATAATATTATATTAAAATCATACCTGCAAACTCAGAAGGGCTGAAAAAGGTGATATATCTCTCTCTCTCTCTCTCTCTCTCTCTCTCTCTCTCTCTCTCTCTCTCTCTCAAAAAGGAGTACCTTGTTCAGTTGTATTTGTTTAAAAATTTAAAACAATAAAAAGTTGATCTAAACAAAAAAAGGAGCACAAGGCGACATTAAAGAACAGCTTGTGTATTGCTAAGGCCACAGGGTAAAAATTAAATGATTTATTAAAAATGTAATAATAACTTATAACAACTTATTTCAGGCTGAGTCTGTGTTTTTCACACAACGGCAGCTACAGTCTGGTGTTACAATCCTCTACAGTGAAATACAGACACACTTTTACACCGTTTAGCTGTCAGCATTTTACCGTGTTTACTCCAGCTGCTAGCTAACGGTAGGCTAACGGTAGGCTAACGTTACCTGCTGTCGAGTGTAGTGTTAACTAGCGTCCCGTGCGGTGATGTTTCAGTTGACTCTGACGTCCATTTAGGAGCATCAGAGAAAAGCGCAGGCATTTAAGTGGCACCTAATAAGGCACTGAAATCCGCGTTGCTATTCGGTCCGGTAGATAACGGTCACCGGTGCCGTATTAGCACCGGGTCTGTGCAGGTGCGATGGATCGCGTACAAACCAATAGGGTGTCGGAATGGTATATGTTTATACTTAAATTCACTGTATCCAGATGGCGCGATTTATCTGGATAGTTTTTTTTTTGTGTGTGTGTTTTTTTAACGATGACAAGCCGGAATGAAAACAAGCCAAACTGAAATAGGAGTAACGAGGATAATTTTAAAATGTAAGGAGTAGAAAGTAAAAAGTCTGCTGTAAAATAATTACTTGAGTAAAGTGTAGATACCCAAAATGTCTACTTAAGTAAGGTAACAAAGTATTTGTACTTCGTTACTTGACACCTCTAAGGTGTTACAAGAGGTAGAGGGGAATGATACTGCATATATATATATATATAAAGGAAAAATGGGAGAAGGAGAGTAACATCGTGATGCAGATGTATATGTGGGGGAAAATAATTTCACAACAGTGGAGAAGTACATCTGCTCTGTCCTGGAGAAGGGTGGAAGAGTATTCACCTTTTTCCGGGTTAGCGAATTTACCCATGATTCATATCGGTTTTTAACCGGAAGTCGGTTTTTCCTTTTCCGGTTCGAAGCCTGTGTACGTTTGATAGCTTGTAGCTTGCTAGCCTGTTCGCTGTAAAAGCCGGTGTTTCACCATGGATGAAGCACAAATGGACAAAAAACGGAGGTGGATACACACCATGGATGTTTTAACAAGTCGTGACGACAAGACTGTAACAGTCCCTCATCCATCCCTTCTGACGGAGTGGCTAGATGACATGAAGCAATGGCCCGATGTTAGCTACATCGACGTCGTTAATTACTTTTTATTTTCCGAAGGTGTTGATGGCGAAGAATTGCGCAATTACAAAAGCACAGAAGCATATACGTACTTGCATAGTAACAAAATAGGCACAGTATTGTTGAAGAAACACAGCGGCTTTATATTTTTGAAGGCAGCAGTAGAGCCTAGTCAGAGTGTCAATGAAGCTAAAAATACAGCATGGGTAATGCTGAGGCAAAGTGGAGTCATTGAGACAGTCGGCTGCTCTTGCATTGCCGGGTTAGGGAAGTCATGTAGCCATGCAGCAGCTATTATGTGGAAGGTAAAAATAAAAAGTACATAAGCACAGTACTTGACTAAATGTATTTTTACACTTGTAATTTGATATACTTATGTTCATGCTTAATAGTAAGTGGATAAATAACAAAGACAGTATTGATGCCATTATTGCAGGTGCAAAATGCAGTGATTGGTGGAAAGACAGGGCTTGCATGTACAGATGAGCAGCGCAGGTGGAATGCAGGGACATCAAAGAACCTTGAGCCTAAACGTCTGAGTCAGATAAACTTCAAGCACCACAAGGCAGAACAGCAATACAGTAACTGTAGGGCTGTAGCCAGTCAACCACTCCCAAATACACCACATCATGTCTCACACAAAGACTTCAGAGACAGTGTGGACAAAGCCGCCATCCAACCACTTTTTGTCCTGAAGAACAATTTACTTGGGAAGTGTTATAATGCCTCACCATCAGCAGAACAACCTAGCACTAGTTACAGTGCAGTTGATGACAAGATTCTTCAGCCACATCAGACACACAATTATGAGCTTAGCTGTAACTCATGCAAGGCATTCTACCAGGCATACATTGAAGTTAGTGATGCCCAAGCAACTCAATTAGAATTAGAAACAAGAGAGCAAAGTGCCTCTGATTTGTGGCACAATTGTAGAAAAATCAGACTTACAGCAAGTTCTGCCAAAAAGGTTCCCGTCCATGCAACCACAAGCAGTGACAAATTTCTATGTGAGCACATATACCCCTCATTTCGTGGTAACTATGCGACTAACTATGGTAAAGCAAACGAACGTAGAGCTTGCCAAGAGCTGAAAGAAGAGGGTATGAGCATTACCCACAGGGGCACTGTTGTAAGTGTCCAAGAACCATGGCTCTCTGCCAGTCCTGATGGGGTCATTGACTCATGTGTGCTACTGGAAGTAAAATGTCCAGTGCCAACCCAGCCCTCACTCACTGAACAGCTTACTCAGAAATGCAGTGATGTCAAACTAGTAGATGGAGGGCTGCAGTTGCAGAAAACTGGCAGTAGGGGATATTACATGCAAATACAGCTTACAATGTTTTGCACAGGTCTAAAATCTGCTACACTTTTGATCTGGACACCCAAAGAGCATGTGTCCCTTACAGTGCAATATGATGAGGCATTTGTGAGGGAGCAAGTCAAGCGATTGAGAGGTTTTTATTTCTCACGTATGCTACCTCGGCTTGTAGATGAATATGCTGCAGGACGGTTTAAGCTAAATAAAAGATACATTGAGGTAATGGACAAGGTTCAGTGAACATCTACATGTGGCATGACCATAAATGTGTGCCATACATTAAGAGAATCTGAGTGAAAATTGGGATACCTTTAGACTGTGTAAAGCAAACATTCTTACAGTGTTAAGCAAAAACATGCTGCCAGTCTTTGTTTTTATGTAAAGATATGCAATGTGATTCCAACCATATATTTTCCTATAAAAAGAAAAGCATTCACGTTAGGGCTGAACGATTTTTGAAAATAATCTAATTGCGATTTATTTCAAAAATATTGCGATTGCGATTCGATATGCGATTATTTTTTAAGCTCTTTGTCTTCTGTAATTGTTTTGCGTTCCTCATTCCTTGGCATGGAGTGCAAAGCATAGGGCGCTGGACACGGACAATTTCTTCGAAGTTGCTGATGTTCGAAGCAAGACGTTTCCGACAAAATCTTCAATTTTCTTGAATTGTTATGGCAACCAACAACGGCACAAGTTGAACCTGAGCTCATGTTAACAAGACTTAAATACAGCTAATTATAATCAATGTAATGCTGCCTTCTCTGTCGATATAATGGTACGCTAGCAACTTAGAGAGTAGAGGTTAGCCGCTGAACCGGAAACACATAACCGGAAAGCGGAAGTAGGTCAGCACCCATTGGTTGCTGGAGAAACAAGTGGATAGTTAGGTTTTTTAGAGTTCCAGCTCAAAGGATTTCTCAGGGAGCAAGTACATCCTGTTGGAGTTCCTGTGGTGAAAGGCAACACATTTTCAAGTGTTTTGGGACTGCCCGGCCATTTCAAAATATTGGAAATAAATTAAATTGACCATGGAGAAAATCATGAAAATAGTGATTATTATTAAATAGTGATAATCTGGGATTAAGACCGGACACTGTGAAAGGTTCTGCAAACAAATATATGTATATGTAGCAGTATGAGTTTCACCCTGCGTTCATGCCACCTCGGAATAACAGGCACTGCCCCCCTGGTTACGTTGTTTTTCCGACTGGCAGCATTCACATGGTCGGGATGTGTTCTTCTTCTTCTGTTATATTGGCGTTTGGCATAACAACTTTTTGCATGACTGCCACCAACGGTTGGCGTAGCCTAGAGCATCAGGTGTGTGAAAACATGGAGGCCACAATAACAAAAGATTTTCTGCTGTTTTCTTATGCGAGCACCCAAACAGCACATCGCCAGGGGCCCATTCTTCATACGTCGCTAACTCACTTAGCTGGATTTGATTGTTGGCGATTTGGCATGATCTTGGATTGTTTAGTTCTTCGACGCTCATCCTGGACTTGCTGTCATAGCAACAGGTGCGCAATCTTAAACCTGCTACGGAGCAGGCTTATTTCATGTCAACAGGATTAGATCCCGGCTATATAAACGGAGGTGATATGGGTAGTCGGCGCCGCCATGTCTTGTCCGTTTTACGTCAGGAACCTGAAGGTGCCAGAATAATTCAAAGAGCATTTCTGAAACAATCGCGTTTTGGCGAGATCGACAGGATCCTTTTAGCGCAAGCGCGATAATCTACTGATTGAGGAGATATAGTTTTTCTCGGGGGAGGGTCTCATCTACATTATCAACTTGTTGGAGCCACCCGTTAAAAGTTTGACTTACTCCGGAAAAGAGAACACAATGGCATTACAATGAACTACACTAGAAAAAATATGATCAATAACATATTGCAAAACATTACTACATAAAGTTATGCAGTTTTCACCTTCACAAGTCAAAGCAATTGACTCAATATTTATCTGTTGGAATGACTGTACCAGCCATTTGGATTATAGACATACTTAATTTAATGTAGCAACAAATTATTTACACTGTAGCAAGATGATTTAAAACTCATTTACCTGTAATTAAGGTGTTGCTGTTACTGGTCCCTGGCTTTAGGTCTAAGGAAGAGCTGCCCCCAGGGATGCCCTCCACAATGGGTCGGTGTTTCGGTTTAACTGGTTTTTGAATTAACTGGTGATAGAGGCAGATGTGGTGTAGGCGTGGCCTTTCAGGACCCATTCCCGACTAACCAGGAAATAAACATTCTTATAGCTTCGCCTCTATTTTACATTAATTTGTCGGTGTCTTGTGAAACTTGACGATAGAAACGAGTTGCTGAGCATTAATTCTGGTCCCGACAGACATTCATGCAAACACTAGCCGTTGTCGTTGCGAAATATCATCCGTTGTCTGGCGACTGTGTCTCGATCTTCTTACTGCAAGCCACGGAGACACCCAGATCGACTTGTGAATTTACATTAGTAAACATTTCACCATTAAAACAACACTGTATCTAAAATGTAAGCAAACTGGGATATGATATATTGTAGGAAAAATATATGTCTTAATGTAAGTAATTAGCTGGGAAAGTTTCATGTTAATCTGTTATTTATTTTTACCCTATCACATAATGTCATGCAAAATGTGTGGGAATTTGTAATCTTTAAAGGCTCAGAACACTCAACTGCAGTAGCACTTACACATACATGTCCGTTTAAGGATTATCCACACAAATACCACACATACTGTATGAACGACAAAATAAAAATAAAACGAAAAAACGCTGGGATCTAGCTGGGATTCGAACCTTGGATGTCATGGACAAAAAAAATTGACGGCCTAACTCACACATCATCTATTCCACTACACTACGCACCGCTGTAATGTTTTTTTGATTTCTATCTATATAGTGGACTCTTAGTCTAAATTAACACAGGTTAACATATGACAGAAATATACGCCCATGTCAACTGGTGATATCACAATTTAACATGGGCAAATGCAAACCTAGAAACTGTAAAGTATAGTTCATATTTGCCTCACATACCGAAAACTAATTGATGTACAACAAACAGGCATGACCCCACTTAACACTTTATTCCGTTTTGGGGGTAAAAATGAAACACGTCAGTCATGCGTCAACAATAGTTGTGTTTTTATGTCTGTGTCGACCCAGAATCGCGCTTTTTGTCTTATGGTGACTATTGTTATGACCATATGGCCATTGTATTGTAGCAAAATGCTGATCCTCGTTTTCTCTCTCGCGACATAGTGTTATCTTAGTCTCGGTTAAGTTATGAAGTGAGTTGCAGCAAAAGTCTAGTGATTTGAAGTGAAGAACATATGAAGCTTTTTTTCTCAGAGTTTGACTTTTATTTATCCCACACATAATTTGTTGGCCTACTTTGATAACACAAAATTGTCATTATGGTATATGATTACAAATCTAGGCTACTCGAGAGAGTTTGATATCATTCAGATTCCTAATATGGGTCATATGAAATTAAACACAACTATAATCAGTTGACTTGCGGCGGTTGAAGAGACTGTTTGTGCTGAGATAGACCTACACATTAATAACAATGATAAATGATCACGTTTGCACATGACTGACGTGTTTCATTTTTACCCCCAAAACGGAATAAAGTGTTAAGTACAGGCATAATGGATATTAAAAAATGTGGTTGTGAAGAGGCTGTAGCTTAACATAACACATCTACGTAGCCTACAGAAATATAATTAAATGTCTATTTTAAATGCCTGTGTATCACAAGTTAATCTGAGCGGATCACATTTTGCCACAGCTGACCGCTGTCTCCACGCTGCGTTCAGCTGGGTGTAAAAACATCAAATGTAGTTTATGTTTTACTTACAGGCGGTATTTAAATATTAACAGATCTCAATACACTTAATCCATGTTGTACTGTTATTGAATTAACGTGTGATGCCGCTGCAAAAACGAAGACTGACAACGTAGGTGGCTGTGTCGATGCCTGTTCACAATTGGCTACTGCAAACGTCAGTGTGTTTTCCAAAACTTTTCCGTTATCAGTGTTATATTCGTAGCCTATCATTCCGTTATTAATCTGACTTCAAGTTGATTTGAGATGCTTTCATACAGGGATAAGTGAAACATACTTTCTGAGTTGTTTGGTACGTAATATTTGTGGCGATAGCAACGACTGATGCCAGATTAATTTGTGACACAACTTCTATCCCGTTGATTGTGTTTTATATTTAATTCTACGGACGTGCATCATTCTCATCACTATGGTAGTGTACACTATTACTCATTCATCATATTTGGACAGGACTCAGGACGGTCAAACTCCCATTTTATAGCGATTTGGATATTAGGCGCAGGTGTGGAAAGGTGAAATATCAGGTTTGTGCTGGTGTTGTTGTTAGCTTGTTTGTTATCTATAATAGGCCTACCCTACCTATAGGCTGGACACCGTTTTATAACTAACTAAAGCGTGAATGTCACTAGATAATCTAAAAAAATCGGTGTGTCCGTGCATAGTTTACAGTCAGAGACCGTGGTAGAGACACACGACGTTACACTCGCCAGACAACGAGTGCTATTTTCGTAACAAAAACGACTCATTTGTTCATGTATATCTGTCGGGTCCAAAACTACTGTCCCAGCAACTTCATACCCGTCGCTATGGGCGGGCCATAGGGGGCCGGGCCCGCCCCCAAAAATGCTTGTGCCCCCCCCACTTGAGGCACAGATCTCTTAAAAAAATTACTTTAATTTTATATTATCATAGTTGCTAATTTTGTGTTGCATTAATGTTGCATTCTTTATCATTAAAACATTATAAATATAAATAAACAATGGTGTGATTTTTGTTTGATTGATGGGAATCTACACTGCAACAGCCTATCACGGCCTTACTAAAAAGAATAGGCTCGTTCGAGATGAACTACGCCTCGCCTGTAAAGTAGGGATGGCTGAAGTGAAACTGACGTTCCGAAGCTTTGCCGAGATCCCGAAGCGCAGATGTTTCGAAACACTGATCCGAAGCGCGATTCAAAACACTGATGTCACGTGACTACGGCTAAATGAAACACCGGAGTGTTTCACTAGTGTTTCAACAGGTGGCATGGTCCGCCAAATCAGCGTTTGATTGACAGGGTCGGGAACACACATCGCACATCAGTATAAAAGTGAAGTCAACGCACCTTGACCTCGTGGGTTTTTGTGAGATGAGTTTGATTTTGAGATAGCGGATATTTGGTGATATAGTGACATTCAAAGTGCGAGTTGTTTAGTTATATTTAGGCTTACATTTAAATTTACACATTGACTGATAGAGTGAGACAGACAGAGTATAGACCTACATACAGTGACAGATAGATAGATAGATAGATAGATAGATAGATAGATAGATAGATAGATAGATAGATAGATAGATAGATAGATAGATAGGACAGGACAGTTTATGGGAACGTTTTAATGATCGTATCTGTAAAACCCAGATTATACATAATGCTACAGCTGATGCCACAGTGGAAGTGAAAAAATACCTCCACTCTGCGTTTTTGCCCAGAACTCATGATCCCCTAACTTACTGGAAAGAGAGAGCAGTAATCTTTCCTCATTTGTATGTCCTTGCTAAAAAATATCTTTGCATGCCAGCAACAAGTGTCCCTTGTGAGAGGATCTTTTCAAAGGCTGGAGAAATTATCTGTAAAACACGGAGTAGGCTAAGTCCTTCCACAGCAGAGAAATAAATATTTTTGAATGAAAATCTATAAAAAAGTGAGACATTGTGGCTTGATTTCTTTTATTAATATTCATTTTTTATGACCAAAATAGCATTATGCACAGTGAGGAGTCTGCAAGCCTTACAAGCTTCACATATTAGAAAAATAATACAATACAATAATAAATTTTTTATTTTTTTAATGGCTCGTTATCAAGGTTGTTTCAGATCACCACCTGCCAGTGACCACTAGGTGTCATCGTTGAGACGGGTGTCAGATTGTTTCGAAGCCTCGACACAATATGACATATTTGCTTCAACTGTTTCATTGTTTCACGAAGCCTCGATCTGCCCACCACTACTGTAAAGTAGACGAGAGCAGGCGGCAGCAGCAGGGGGCGGTGACAAAAGTCCGCTCTCAAGTCGGACAGTTTTCCAGCTGACTCCAGCAGCCTTCAGGCTGAACAGGAAGTGACAGAAACACGGTGGTCCGATTCCGATTTAATAAAATGTTATCAGACCCCTATATCAGCTCCTACACAGTCTCCAGTTGTTTTTATTATGACAAAGTAGCTGTCAAAATTCTCTACATGCGATCTGTTGCTGATTTTAATAAACAACAGACTGTAGATGATCCGTAATCTGAACAGATTTAGTCTCTCTGACTTTTAAACACAACTATCAGCCACACAACATGTGTTCTGTACAGAATAAACTTTTAAATCAGACAAATCACAGTTAAAATCCCTCCGATTGAAAATCAATAAAAAGTTTATATAAAACGTCATCATGTTGAGTCGATTCTGAACCAATCAGCTGTTTGATCAGCTGAGAGGCCGGCGTTTCCCAGCATGCCCTGGGTCCACCTGCGTCCGCCTGGCTCTTGCAGTTTTTTTTTTTTTTTTTTTTTATTATTGAAACACACTTATTAACAAAAACACAATTTACAAAATCTCTCGTTGGGAGACTTATGTGCAGAAAATAGTTAAACACAGTGAAATAGAACAAATTACAATAAAAAAGTAAATAAAAAAATAAAATAAAATAAATAAATAAATTAAGCAAAGGCATTACAGTCCATAAGGCATGTCAAAGTTGTGAACATACATATATTGTCCTTAGTCTTCATATATTCTTAAAATAAAATTACATGGAAGCTTTACAAATTATAGTGACAAATATTTTGAGACATCTTCACATATCGAGTAAATGTTATCACTGGAGTCTTTCAGGAGTTTCAAGGAAGCAAAGTATTCCCTCAGTTCAATTTTAAACACCATGAGGGATGGATTTTTGTTTTGCCATTTGCATTTATGGATATGGTATTTACCCATAATTGTTATGATATTGTAAATTCTAAAAAATTCTTTTGGAAGGTTTTCATTACCAAAAAGAATTAGCTCCAACTTTAAATGTGTAATTTTCTCCATTTTTGTTTCCAGCCAATTCATGACATCTTGCCAGAACCTTTTTATCACTGGACAAGAGAAAAACAAATGTTCAATAGTTTCATCTTCCTGGGAACAGAACACACATGGCTCCACTTCAAAAACAAATCTCTTTTTAAGCATTGCTGCTGCTGGATAATATCCATTTATAATTTTGAATTGCATTTCTTTGATTTTAGGAGGTATAGGCCATTTCATGAATTTGATATATTTATTTGTTATTTTGTCATCAAAATGCCTTATTTTTATATTTTGGTTAAAATCATGAAATAGTTTACCTTTGAATATTTTGCTAATACAATTATTGTTACATTTTTTACTATTCAGGGGAATTTGATTTAGTTGCAGTTTTGGCAAATTTATTTGACTTTTGGAATAATGTAAATGGTTTTGTATCATATTTAATAAGGCTATTGGTATTGCTTTACAAATCTTATTATAATCCCTTATTGAACTTTGTATATTGAATTTTGTTTTAAAATCCGTAAACCTAAGAAAATTACCTTGTTCATCTAATATATCCGTGATGAAAATAATTCCCTTTTCAAACCAATTTCTGAGAAAAAGTGTTTTTCTATTAATTGTTATCACTCTGTTGTTCCACAAGGTGGAGCCATGTGGTGTAAAATTATGAGTAAATACCATCTTCCAGTAATGAAGAACTTGTTTATGATAATCAGACAGTTTAACTGGCAATTTGGATACCTCGAAATCACACTTTAAAAGAAACTCCAAGCCTCCCATTTTATCAAAAATGTTTTTGGGAATATGATACCACAGAGAATCAGGTTTTTCCAAAAAAGCTTTTACCCAGTTAACTCTAAAAACTCCAACCATAGATTCAAAATCAATTGTTTTTAACCCCCCTTTATTATAGTCCTTTACAAGTTGTGATTTTTTAATGTAGTAAGTTTTATTACGCCAGATGAATTGGTAAATTATAGTATTTGCTTTTCTTATGTTTTGTGAACTAATATAGAGAGAATAGCTTGGGTAAATTAATTTAGAAATCCCTTCTGATTTTGACAATAAGTTACGTCCTAAAATAGTTAAGTCTCTTGTTAACCAATGATTTAGGTTTCTTTTTATTTCATCAAATCTCTCTGTGATATTTTTGGATTCTCTTATTACCAAATTTTTAGATAGATGAATACCCAAGTATTTTACATCATTCTTAACTGGAATCATCTCCAAGTTAGACTCGGTGCAATTATACAAAGGTAGTATTTCACATTTTTTTAAATTAAGGCAAAGGCCTGATGCCCTGGAGAAAACAGAAATCACATTTAAAGCCTTCTGAAGAATTGATTTGTCCTTTAGAAATATCACTGTATCGTCAGCAAATTGACTTATTTTCAATTCGGTGTCACAAACTTTTATCCCTTCAAGGTCTTTATTATTTACTACAAAATAGGCCAAAAGCTGCGTACAGAGAATGAACAATTTTGGTGAAATTGGGCACCCTTGTCTTATTCCACAAGAGACATTGATTCTTGGAGTGATGTCCGATTGAAGTGAAATGTAACTATATATTTGATCATAAAACATTTTGATTACCTTACAAAAATTATTGCCAAACCCAAAAAGTTGGAGCGATTTCAGTAAAAAGTCATGTTCGATGGAATCAAATGCCTTGAAAAAATCAATAAACAATATTAGGCTTTCTGTGTTAATAAGGCTCTGGTAATCTAACATGTCTATTATTAGTCTCACATTGTTATGAATGTGTCTACCTTTAATAAAAGCTGACTGAAATTCGTCTATTAACTTGTTCAAGACATTTTTTACTCTGTTAGCATATACCAAAGCTAGTAATTTATAATCATTGCAAAGTAAAGTTATAGGTCTCCAATTATCTAATAGGAGCAAATCTTTGTTGGGTTTGGGCAACAAGGTTATCAGACCAGTTTTCATTGTTGGGGATAACTGACCCTTTTTTATACAATCGAGATACGCATTAAATAATAAATTTTTAATGTCTGACCAAAAAGTCTTAAAAAATTCTATAGATAAACCATCAATACCCGGTGATTTACCGTTTTTCATTTGTTTTAAAGCTGTTTCAATTTCTATTAAGGTTACATCTTTATCTAGTAAAAGTTTGTCTTCATCTGTTAGTTTTGTTACATTTTCGTTTACACTTTCCATAAAGGCATCACAATCGTCACTCTGAAATTTTTTCTTATATAAGTTGCTATAGAATTGACATACTTCCTCTGTTATTTTGTTTGTGTCTTGAATAATATTTCCATTTTGGTTTAATTTTGTTATACATTTTTTGGACTGTCCGTTTTTCAAGGCTATAAAAATATGATGAGTTCTTTTCCCCCTGCTCAATCCATTTGGCTTTTGATCTAACAAAGGCACCTTTTGCCTTCTCCAAGTAGATGCCGTCTAATCGGTTCTGGAGCATGTGTAACTCTTGAGTCTCTTCTACAGATAGGTTAGGTTTTCCACTTAATAAACTTATCTTTTCAACTATTTCCTTTTGTTTACGTTTACGGTTGTCGGCTATTTTCTTTCCAGCTTCAATAGCTTGTTGCTTTGCTCGAAATTTAAACCACTCCCATTTACTTATATCTGAAAAATCCATGTCATTAATTTCAAGACATATTATTTTAATCTGGCTACAGAATTCTTCGTTCAGCAACAAGGTATTGTTAAATTTCCAAATATTGTTTGATTTTTGTTTTTGTTTGATTATTGATAGTGACAAACCAATAAGACAATGGTCCGTGAGAGGAGATGATTGAATATCACATTTTGGTATAAGATTAGTAATGTTTGGAGACACAAGCCAATAATCTAACCTTGAGCATAGGTTAGCATCTGCTGGGCTGATCCATGTAAATTGTATTGTGTTAGGGTGTGTCACTCTCCAATAATCTACCAAGTTATTGGATAAACAAAAATTGTGTAACATGTCATTATATTCTGGTTGTAACCCCTTGGGAGGTTTTCTGTCAAGCCAGGAATTAGGTGCTATGTTAAAATCACCTCCTATTATTATGCTATCCGTGCCATATGTTGCACTCCATTCCCTGATAGCTTGAGTTAACTTTAACATCATATTTCTATTGAGAGACCTGTTGTTGTACCCATATACATTAATCAGAATCATTTTAAAATCAAATACTTCCACCACAACTATTAGCCAGTGACCTGCTTCATCACTTTTATAATCAATAATTTTCCCTATAAA
The DNA here is from genome assembly GCF_010015445.1 of Perca fluviatilis. Classification (NCBI taxonomy): domain Eukaryota; kingdom Metazoa; phylum Chordata; class Actinopteri; order Perciformes; family Percidae; genus Perca; species Perca fluviatilis. Next base: position 10,627,706 of record NC_053114.1, read on the forward strand.
CCCAGAAAATAAAATCATCACTCCTGCAGAATGAGAGGTTCCATGTGAATACAAAATATTGTCTCCCCATTGTTGCTTCCAGAATTTTTCGTCGTCCTTGTTAGAATGTGTCTCTTGTAACAAAATAAGGTTGGCTTTGACTTCCTTACAAAATAAAAAAATGGCCTTACGCTTAATGTTATTCTTTAAACCTCGAACATTTAGAGAACTAAAAACAATAGACATATGAATGAAGCAAAATACACGCTCTTAAATGCGCTTAAAAAATAGGATTTAAGGCAGGAATGAACAATCTGTCATAAATTTCAACTTTGACATTAACAGTAACAGTCCCCTTAATCAAACAATCTGAATCAAGGTGATGACACTATACTTAACCTGTGAAAGGTGCCTCCACTCTTTTTCCGTCTATAATAGCATACCCTTCCTTCAAGTAAGCTTTCTTCCCGTTACGTCTGGCCTCCTGTACCGTTGGATACAGCTTTGCCCGGGCTTCACGATCTTCTTTTGACCAGTCTTGTCTGAACTGAACATGCATCTCCTTGCAGACTCTGGCCTCCCTCGACCTCCTCCAGATCTCGTCCCTCGTCGTCCGCATGCCAAACTGTATGATGATCGGCCGTGGTCTCATGTTGAAGGCGGGATCATCTTTCTTTCCCAGACGATGGACGGTATCAACCTTGTCTCGTAATTTTTCCACTGACATCGGAATCACTTTTGTGAGAATACCGATTACCACATCTCTTGTATCCTCGTTTTCCTTCTCCGGTAGCCCGATCAATTTGAGATTCCATCGTCTTCCGTATCGCTCGATTTCCCGGCATCTTTCCTTCAGCTCCTTGTTATCTTTTGTCAGCCAATCCACTTGCGCTTTGAGTTGAATTATTTCACTTTTATTTTCTGTCACCTCTTTTTTGTATGCTGGTCTGAAAGTTTTCAAACTTTTTTTCGAACGCATCCAGTCTTTCTTCGAATCTTTGTGACAGAGAGTGAATAGCATCGTATATGCTTTCCATGCTTACTTCTTTGGATGTATCTCTCCTCTTCAATTTCTTTGGATTGGGACTCTGTAACGGAGTGTGGTCGCTCAGAGTTTTTGTCATCTGCATCTCTTCTTCAACATATTCGTCAAAACATGCCTCACGTATCCCTTCCAGGCTGTAGTCATGTTCATTGAAGCTAGCTTGGTCCTGAGTATTAGCCATTTTATCCCGAGTGTATTATTTTGTGCGTCCTTTCAAAAAAGTGTCTCACAATAGTCTTTTAAGAGTGTTGTCTACCTTACAATGGCTTGAGAGGTGACTGTTGATCAAAATTAACTGTTTTAGATGTCAAAATCACTTTTTCTGTCGGAACCTGCGACTTTTACGTCTGCTCACTCCGCCATCTTGCTCTTCCCCCCCTGGCTCTTGCAGTTGGTGAAAAGCAACTGCGCTACCTGCGTCTCAGAACTGCGGCCGCCTTGGTCTCGTGAGATTATCGTTGCCCACGTGTGCATGACGTCAGAGCAAGTCGGGATCAAGTCGGACACAAATCTAACCGGCATGCATTGGGCGCCGATCGCCGGTGATCGATTCTGCGCAGATCTGGCTCATCTCGAACGAGCCTAAAGTTAGGCTACGACGTGACGTAGCCTACGTCAGTGTAGCTGCTCAACAGTTACCGCACATTTTTGAAAGCTGGATGAGTTTTCGCCGGCTTACTCGCTTCAGTTCGTGATGGTAAGTGGTTGAAAAGCCCACCAACATTCTCCTCTGCCAAATTGGATACGACACCGACGCCTCCTGATGTTGTCGTTGGAGAAGGAGCCCTGAACGACAGTCTGAGCCTGATGCTAGTAGCTCCGTGGAGCCCGACCCTGGGCCTGGCAGGACACAGGTCAAGTGCACGCGACGCGACTGGGGCATTGCGCCAATTTGGGCCACAACTAACTGTTGAATTAGGACTGGGCGGACAAGACAAACCCAAACAGTGTTGTGGAAATGAAAATATCCAGTCAATGTTATGTTTGGAAAAAAACGTAGCGGAATAGCAGCATAACTAAATGACTGCGCTAGGCTACTCGTTGAAAAAAGGACTCCGCATTTTGTTATGCCTGCAGGAAATTCACATCTGTATCATCGGACGCGATCTTCTTCATTAAGGGGTTTAAGATTTACAGACAAGGGCTTAAATAAGCATGCAACTTCAACTGACAGGAGGGACTGAAGAGAGGACAGGCTGCCTCCACTCAAAGTACCGGTAGGTTCAAAGTCTCTGTGTGTGTGTGTGTGTGTGTGTGTGTGCGTGTGTGCGTGTGTGCGTGCGTGCGTGTGTGTCTCATAGCACATGCATAGCAATGCATATCCTTCTGTTGACTGCTTTAAAATGCAATGTTTGAGAGATGCTTCTGGTGTTACATCTAATATGTTGTATAGTCAAGTGTTTTATGGATATTCAAAACATTTCTTCTATGTAATGTGTTGTAGGCTATATAGGTTACCTGGTCATATTGCTGTTGGTTATGTTTAACGTGATGATTACGTGCAAATAGTATAACAAGAGTATATGATTATTATACATATACGTACTGTACGCCAATAATAATTGTGCCCCCCCATGTATTTCATGTGCCCCCCTTAAGACTGAGGTCTAGCGACGGGTCTGCCAGCAACCCGTTCATACCGTAATGTTTTCAAATGAATGTGAAAAAGAGGCGAATTCATCAGAATTGTTTACTGCAGCGGTGCAGCCCTGCCTGCAACACATATCACCAGTTAATTCAAAAACCAGTTAAACCGGAACACCGGTTCGCATTTAGCCCAAGGGCCAGCTCTTCTGCCGGGGTATAATGTGGGGGTGCAGGACCACCACCTGTTTTTTTATGCTCCGCCTTTTTCTTGGTTGCTGTTATAAACAGACAAACACATCATTTAAAATGTTTTTGGGTAAAAGAGACTAAACAGTAGAAGTAGAAAAGCTTACCAGTTTGAAGAATATTCTTGTACTTCACTTTTACTTGTTCCCATGTTCTAGTGGGTCCTGAGCTGGCTCTGACATTAAGCAATTATGAAATTATTAAAATACAAGAATATATACTGTAATAAGTGATATAACCATAACATGGAACACTTACGGATTTAATTTGTCTGCTACTTTTTGCCAGCCCTCTCTCCTGGCTTTTGCAGACTTTGAGGTGTTCCCTGGCGTTTTAATTATTGTTTCAAACTCAGCATACCCTTCCAGTAATAGTTCTTGCTCTGCTACGTTGAAAAACTGAGCGCACTCTTTGGCCATGGTGAGCAGCCAATAGCAGCGTTGCTGATCAATGTTTCTGCTATCGATACATCTCCCCTTTTAAACAAGCGCATGAACACGCAATTATCTCACTAACTCAATCCAGCTATACTAATCATCAACAGCAGGTGTGTTCGAAGAACCTAATTAGCCAGATCATGATTAGCAAGATGATATCATCTAGGATGTGTCATTTGATCTCGGATGTTTTAAGCAACATACGAAGAATGGACCCCAGGTGTGTGTTTGTGTTATCTGCAGGACAACCAACGGGAAAAGACACGGATAATGTGGTTTTTTTTTTATACATGGGCCTATTTATGAATAATTTGAAACATATTATGTCCGTATATGTTTCTTGGCAGAGGCATTTGTCCACAATAAATAGTTTACTGTCATTAAAATATGTTCAGTGAACCAAAGTAGCCTCCATCAAACGTCAGTTGTCAACAACGCGTCACCAACTGGGAAACTCGGGTATCAAAATCCAGCCCGAGTGTTTGTGAATTTATGGATGATATTTTCATTCTGGGTAACATATATGGATATAACAACAGCCTAAGAAACACAATTTTATTTGAGGAATTTGAAAATGAAATCTATACTTTACTGAATACCTTCATAAATGCTAAATTACTGTTTGGAGGGGATTGGAATAGTATTAGCAATCCCACAAAAGATTGTCACCCTCAAAGATCTTTAAAAGGCACTTATGGAGAATTTAATAACCTATGCTTACATCTTAATTGCTGTGACATCTGGAGAGTAAATAATCCAGATCAAATCCAGTTCACTTGGAATAACAAAGCTCTATCAATTAGATCCAGAATTGACTTTTGGCTTATATCAAACGAACTCATAGGTAAAGTAAAAGAAGTCAAAATACAACCTTCAATCTTCACTGATCACAAAATTATATTTTTAACCTTGCATACAAAGAACCAGTTAATTAGATGTAACCCAAATTTCTGGAAATTGAATAACACACTTTTATGTGATAAAATCTTTAAAGAAAAAGCAAAGGAAATTATTAATGAAAATTGGAGGAAAGCTCAAGAAGAAAAAATGTATGGTCAACACTGGGAATATGCAAAATTTAAAATTCGGAATATGGCAAAGAATTAGCAAAAGAGAAACGATTTGAACAAGACAGAATACTTAACGATATCATTTATATTTATGAAAAAGACCATATGTCTCAAACAGATATCAATAAGTTAACCGAATTACAATCTGAGTTGGAAAATGTGTACCAATATTTAGCACGGGGGGCTTTTATCAGGTCTAGGATGGATGGAACATGGTGAAAGAAACACTAAATATTTTCATAGTCTGGAAAAAACAAATGCCAGTCTTAATAATATACATAAACTTAAGATTAAAGAGCAGATATCAGAACATCCCCCTGAAATTTCGAATTTTGTGGAAAACTTTTCTAAAAAATTATTTTCCGAGCAAAATGGCAGTTTTAACACATCAAATTTTTTCATCTCTATAACAAATGAGGCACGAGGTATTGACCAAACTCAAAAAGATTTCTGTGATCAAGCGCTGTCACTCTATGAATTAAAAAAGAATATTGGTAAACTGAAAGATAATAAAGCCCCTGGTGAATTTTACAAGGTATTTCAAGATCATATTTCTGAATTTTTACTTCACGTCTTCAGAGAAGCTATAGACGTTGGCAAACTTCCACCAACTATATATCAGGGTATAATTACCTTGATACCTAAACCTAATAAAGACAAACTCGTGCTTGATAACTGGAGACCCATAACCCTAATTAATAATGATACAAAATTATTCTCTCACATTTTTGCACAAAGACTCAAGGCATGTCTAGACACAATTATAGATGACTGCCAGTCAGGATTTATGCAAGGAAGGCATATCAGTAACAATATTCGTTTGATTTTAGATTTGATTGACTATAAGGATTACATAACAGACAACAGCTACATTTTATTCATAGACATATATAAAGCCTTTGATACTGTAAAGCATAGTATTTTATTTGATGTGTTCGATTTTTTTGGTTTCGGTCAATACTTCAAAAGAGCAATACAAACTTTGTATAGTGACTGCAATAGCTCAGTTAAACTTCCGTGGGGAACAACTCATAGATTCAACATATCCCGTGGTATAAAACAAGGAGATCCTGCGGCCCCATTTTTGTTTCTCTTAGTAATGCAAGTGATGGCCCTACATCTGTACAATGACAACTTTCAAGGCATTAACGTTGTAGGGAAAGAAATAAAATGTTGCCAGCTAGCTGATGATACAGCCATTTTCTTAAAAGATGAATTTCAGGTTAAAAAAGTTATTGATTGTCTTAATGTGTTCTCTAAAATTTCAGGATTAGTGTTAAATATTAAAAAATTTACCCTTTTTCCACTCAAAGAGAGCAACATACATACAACAGAATTTGAGGGTATTCAGAGGAAGTAACATACTTAGGAATTAATATCTGTAAAAATCAGACAGACAGGATGAATTCCAACTTTCAACCTCTCATTCCAAAAGTCAAAAATAAATTTGATAGATGGCTCATGAGAGATTTATCACTCAAAGGTCGGGTACTTTTATCCAAAACTGAAGGATTATCCAGATTAGTTTATCTGGCCAAAGTCTTAGATGTTCCAAAACCTTTCATTAAGAAAATAGATTCTGCATTATTCAATTTCATATGGAAAAATAAGCCTCACTATTTAAATAAAAATACTTTATGTAATCCGTAAGAGAATATAGCATAGTGTTTGATGCTATACCCACGGGTTATATAAGACTGCTGCAGAGTAGTAATGTGTCAAATGACCAGTCAACTGATGTCTTATTAAATGGCATTGACATAAAGGATAAAAAATGCAATAATAGATATTTTAGACATTTGACACATTGCCCCACAGCTGCTCGATGCAAACATTATTGGAATAATCACTTTGGGAATATCAATTGGAATTTGATTTGGATCTATTATAATAAATATGTTGTTAGTAATAAAGTTAAGGAAGTATTTTTCAAAATTGTCCATTGCATCTACCCAACAAATCAAATTTTAAAGAAATATAAACCTGAACTTTCTGAATCCTGCACATTTTATGGGGTTTTCACAGAGACGATTGCACATTTGTTTTGTGAATGTTTTTATGTCAGATTGTTCTGGATTGATGTGGAGGATGTATTTTATGTATTGTGTGGTTGTAAGATAAAATTACAAAGTAGTGACATTATTTTTTACTATGAAGGAAATGATTTGAATAAATGCCATATTTTCATTTTAAATCTTTTAATTTTATTTGGGAAATTTTATATCCATAAATGTAAATGGTCTAAAAGCAAACCAAATATTCACCAATTTAAAAATGACATGAAATTATATTTTGAAACTTTAAAAGGACTGACGTATAAGAAAGCCATCCGGACTCTGAACATCTATAATGCCTTTCAACCTCTTTGATGTAAACTCCATGCTCCCCCTTTTCCATGTTTGTATGTATGTTTGTATGTTTTCTGTATTGGAATAATAAAGTTTTTTGAAAGCAAAAAAGGTCTGATTCTGACTAGAATCTGAGTAGGACCACGTCAGGCTAGCGGACCAACTGAATGATAGTCTAAAAATATACATTTATGAACTACTGCTCTTAACTGAAACCATTCAATGAGTCACTTTTCATTTGCAAAAACGAACAGTTGTACACTTGCATTAAAAGCGAGCAGTGGAAGTTAATATGACTTAGGAAATTTATATTTTAGCCCATGAGAGAGAGGGAGGAACAGAGTGAAAGAGATATTTACGCATCATATTTTAGCGCTGCAGAAAATTGATCTTCATTGTAAATTTCCTGAGTAACATTATTTTCTGCTTACTTTTAAGGCAAAGAGTACAACTGTTAATTTGTGCAAATGAGTAGTATCCTTGAATGGAATGATTATGACGTTTTCAATTCAGAGCAGTGGTCAGTTAATGTATATGTTTAGGCTACTTACGCGGTCTTTTGAGGAAAGCCGTGGACGCGCATCTATCTGAATTACTTCAGCCTGGCTCAACCTAGTCGCTCCTCCTCAGCCTGGCTTGGCCTTCGTGAAACGCACCAAGCCAGGATGCACAGATTAGACTAGGTCAAGCCTCGCTTTATCAGTTATCCTGGATTTATATATTTTGTGAAACAGCTCCCAAATCTATTTTTTAGATCCTGGAATTGTAGCAGCGTGCCCCCCTCATAGAGGTCACAGTGTTTTAAACCCTTTATCGGCCCACTGTTTAAATCTTGCATCCATCCTGTTTGGTAAGAAATCTGAGTCATATCCTATCCATCTTATGATCCAGTATGGTTCTTTGGCCTTGTTTTCATTGACTACCCTGTGCCAAATCTTAATTGACTTTTTTATCAATGGGTTTATGTCTTTTAGACAGGCAACCAACCCACTGTCCCCGATGATTGCTTGTAATGGAATATCACTAGATATCCGACATTCTATGTCTTTCCACTTCGCTTTATAAGAAGGGTTGCAGATATTAACTAAAGTTTTTATCTGCCTCGTCCCCTGCCAGATGAATCGGGATATTCATTTGTCTAATTCTTGAAACTTCCCCTTGGGAAGTTCTGCTGGTATGTTTTCGAACAGATATAATAATCTGGGTAGCATGATAATTTTTATTGCTTCTACCCTCTGTCCTAATCCTAAAAAGGGCACTAGATTCCATCTGGTCAGGTCAGATTTGATTTTGGAAAATAGGGGGTCATAATTCTCAGATATAATTGTATTCAAATGTTTAGGAATATTCACACCTAGGTATTTAATTGACTTTGATTCCCAACTCATTTTAAATTCCTCTTTGATGGATTGGCTAGGGGAGTAATTAAATGTCAAAATTTGAGATTTGTTGGTGTTTAGTTTTTAACCTGATAATAAACCGTATTCTCTCAGGGCTATGACCAATTCTGGGAAGGAACCAGATGGATGCCCCAAGTATATCAAAAAATCATCTGCGAAAATGGCAATTTTGTGTTCTTCTTGGGACACAATGATCCCCCTTATCTTCTCGTTCTGTCTTATCCACTGACTCAAGGGCTCAATAAAGATGGCGAATAAGAGCGGGGACACGGGACAACCTTGTCGACATCCCCTCTCTAATTCAAAAATATTTGATAATCCTCCATTAATCCGAATTTTAGCTGTTGGTTTATAGTATAAAGCTTGTATTGTCCTAAAAAAAGTCATCGTGGAACTGGAATCTCTCTAGTATCTTACAGTGCCTTGCGAAAGTATTCGGCCCCCTTGAACGTTTCGACCTTTTGCCACATTTCAGGCCTCAAACATAAAGATATAAAACTGTAATTTTTTGTGAAGAATCAACAACAAGTGGGTCCCAATTATGAAGTGGAACGAAATTCATTGGCTATTTCAAACTTTTTTAACAAATAAAAAACTGAAAAAGTGGGCGTGCAAAATTATTCAGCCCCTTTACTTTCAGTGCAGCAAACTCTCTCTAGAAGTTCAGTGAGGATCTCTGAATGATCCAATGTTGACCTAAATGACTAATGATGATAAATAGAATCCAGCTGTGTGTAATCAAGTCTCCGTATAAATGCACCTGCTCTGTGATAGTCTCAGAGGTCTGTGTAAAGCGCAGAGAGCATCATGAAGAACAAGGAACACACCAGGCAGGTCCGAGATACTGTTGTGGAGAAGTTTAAAGCCAGATTTGGATACAAAAAGATTTCCCCAAGCTTTAAACATCCCAAGGAGCACTGTGCAAGCGATAATATTGAAATGGAAGGAGTATCAGACCACTACAAATCTAGAAGACCGGCCCGTCCCTCTAAACTTTCAGCTCATACAAGGAGAAGACTGATCAGAGATGCAGCCAAAGAGGCCCATGATCACTCTGGATGAACTGCAGAGATCTACAGCTGAGGTGGGAGACTCTGTCCATAGGACAACAATCAGTCGTATACTGCACAAATCTGGCCTTTATGGAAGAGTGGCAAGAAGAAAGCCATTTCTTAAAGATATCCATAAAAAGTGTCGTTTAAAGGTTTGCCAAAAGCCACCTGGGAGACACACCAAACATGTGGAAGAAGGTGCTGTGGTCAGATGAAACCAAAATCAAACTTTTTGGCAACAATGCAAAACGTTATGTTTGGCGTAAAAGCAACACAGCTCATCACCCTGAACACACCATCCCCACTGTCAAACATGGTGGTGGCAGCATCATGGTTTGGGCCTGCTTTTCTTCAGCAGGGACAGGGAAGATGGTTAAAATTGATGGGAAGATGGATGGAGCCAAATACAGGACCATTCTGGAAGAAAACCGCATGGAGTCTGCAAAAGACCTGAGACTGGGAGCGATTTGTCTTCCAACAAGACAATGATCCAAAAACATAAAGCAAAATCTACAATGGAATGGTTCACAAATAAACATATCCAGGTGTTAGAATGGCCAAGTCAAAGTCCAGACCTGAATCCAATCGAGAATCTGTGGAAAGAACTGAAAACTGCTGTTCACAAACGCTCTCCATCCAACCTCACTGAGCTCGAGCGGTTTTGCAAGGAGGAATGGGCAAAAATGTCAGTCTCCGATGTGCAAAACTGATAGAGACATACCCCCAAGCGACTTACAGCTGTAATTGCAGCAAAAGGTGGCGCCACAAAGTATTAACTTAAGGGGCTGAATAATTTTGCACGCCCAATATTTCAGTTTTTTATTTGTTTAAAAGGTTTGAAATATCCAATAAATTTCGTTCCACTTCATGATTGTGTCCCACTTGTTGTTGATTCTTCACAAAAAATTACAGTTTTCTATCTTTATGTTTGAGGACTGAAATGTGGCAAAAGGTCGAAAAGTTCAAGGGGGCCGAATACTTTCGCAAGGCACTGTATATATGAAGGACCAGTCAACAGTCGAATGCCTTCTCTGCATCTAACCCTAGCAGGACAGCCTCTAAATTATCTTTGTTTATATGTTAATTATTAGGGGTGTAACGATATATTGTGGTACGATTTATTGCGATACAAAAATTTTTACGATATGTATCGTAGTGTATTTTTAATTGTTTTTTACTACCACCATGTGCTGACACAGACGGCCGACCATCGGCAGAAAAGCCAATCGAGATGATCAGTCGCGTCCCTGAGGTCCAAAAACTGCCTCGGGACACATCAAAAAGGCGAGAGGAGACGAGACGTAATACGACTCCATAACAGCAGGCGGCGCTAATCTGTATTGTTGCTGTATTGTTGTGCAGCTGATTGGACGAATGCGTCACATGGGTTTGTTTTCTCCGGAAATTCAAAGCCAGACTGTCATGGCGGTCGTTCAGAATACGATCTCATATTGTACTAAAATAGTTCACTGAAACGTGTTTCTGAAAACATTTAAGCGAGAAATAGGCCGTGCAGTTGCTGAATCTGTCTTCATTTCAGATCAACAAAGGTCAGTTTAAAAGATTTTCATCAGATTTTGAGAGACTCTAGTCACCTCATTCTGCTCACCATTTCCAGGTGAGTCCCGACTGCCCTGCCTCCGACTGAACATGTCAGGTCGGCGAAAATGAACGCCGACAGCCCCCCAGACTGACGACGGCACGGGACACACCGAACAGATTCGTGTCACTGACCTCGCCAGACTGTCCAACGGCCGAAAATCGGCCCTGTGTGTCCCGGTCTATGACGTCCGTTTAATCCTATTGGTTGAGCTACCGTACCCGCGTAACGCTTGCATTCACTGCATCAACGCTGAAATGAATCGCTTGAACTGAGCAGTAGCAGGGCAAAATGAGTTCGACTTCGACTGAAATTGAAATAGAGGATGCCCCGTCCACTTACAAGTCCGACGTCTGGCAGCATTTTGGTTTTCCAGTTACTCAACAGGAGGATGGTAAAAAAACAGACAAAACACGAACTGTGTGTAAATAGACAGTTATTGAACACTTTTAATGTTAAATAAATCTGTTATTTGATTTTCAGTTGAATTTTTGCATTTTTTTCAAAATATCGTGATACATATCTTATCGTGAACCCAGTATCGTGATACATATCGAATTGTGAGCTGAGTGTATCGTTACACCCCTAAAATATACTCTTGTTGCTGCCCACAGTCTAACTCACTGACGACTTACAGACGTCTTTTTCTCGGTCTCTGTAAGTCAACAGGAAAAACGTTGTTTTAGGCCATAGGGCATCACGAGAAGGGCTGGAATTTGCAATTCCATAGTTTGGCTGCTTGTTATATTTGCTTCAAAGCCTGGAGCATTTCCTGGTTTAGATACGAGATGCCCCAAAGTAATTTCCTGTATCTGTATCATGTGGGTTTCGCCATGGCCACGCCTCTTTAGGGGACAAGCGGCAGTTCCCAGGTATAAGCCTCTTTCCGACCAAGTAGTTACAGGAACGTAGTTATAGGAACAGTCCACTTCTAAACAGTTCTATTAACTACTCTCTTCCAAAACTATTATATGTATATATACACACACACACACACATATATATATATATATATATATATATATATATATATATATTTCGTGAAACAATTAAACAGTTGAAGCAAATGTGCCATATTGTGTCGAGGCTTCGAAACAATCCAACACCCGTCTCAACGATGACACCTAGTGGTCACTTGCAGGTGTTGATCTGAAACAACCTTGAAAACGAGCCATTAAAAAAGAAATGTGAAGCTTGTAGGGCTTGTAGGCTCCTCACTGTGCATGTTATTTTGGTCATGAAAAATGAATTAATAAAAGAAATCAAGCCACATTGTCTCACTTTTTTATAGATTTTTATTCCAATTCTAATTTCTCTGCAGTGGAAGGACTTAGCCTACTTCTTTTTTTACACATAATTTCTCCAGCCTTTGAAAAGTCCTCACACAAGGGACACTTGTTGCTGGCATGCAAAGATATTTTTTAGCAAGGACATACAAATGAGGAAAGATTACTGCTCTCTCTTTCCAGTAAGTTAGGGGATCATGAGTTCTGGGCAAAAACGCATAGTTGAGGTATTTTTTCACTTCCACTGTGGCATCAGCTGTAGCATTGTGTATCATCTTGGTTTCACGGATACGATCATCAAAACGTTCCCATAAACTGTCCTGTGTTTCTACTGGTGTTGATGTTGATTATGATGGGCCTGATGTTGACATTTGTGGCTCTGAATGAAAATGAAAACGGAGCTTCCATTTTTATCTATCTATCTATCTATCTATCTATCTATCTATCTATCTATCTATCTATCTATCTCTCTATCTATCTATCTATATCTTTATCTATCTATCTATCTTAATCTATCTATGTAGCTATATATGTATCTATCTATTAATGTGTCACTGTATGTATACTCTGTCTGTCTCTAGCCTATCAGTCAATGTGTAAATTTAAATGTAAGCCTAAATATAACTAAACAAATCGCACTATAAATGTCACTATATCACCAAAAATCCGCTATCTGGTCTGTTCCAGACCCTGTCAATCAAACTCTGATTCGGCGGACCATGCCACCTGTCGAAACACTTGTGAAACACTCCAATGCTTCATTTAGTCACGCAACATGGGCGTTTTGAATCACGCTTCGGCTCAGTGTTTCGAAACATCTGCGCTTCGGGATCTCAACCAAGCTTCGGAACGTCAGTTTCGCGTCAGCCATCCCTATTTTTAAGCCCCCACTCCTTTCAACATAAGCACACACAGACACAAACATCGTATTAACTGGACAGCACTTAAAATGTGTAACAAGTTCAAGAACGATGCTCATGCATTTTCCTGTATTCACCTTTTATAAGACAAAAACAAATTGGCTGATAATAGCCTGTGGCTGGTGGCCCTGATGTGCAGTAATGATGTTTTCATCTAACCCTGGTTAAAACTGGTTAGGTTGTTGATTTGTTCCTCTACCAAGATAACTTGTGACCCTGGTTCTTGGAATCACAACTTATTAACTATATTAAATGACAATAATATACTTTACATTTTAATATAAAAACATCACACGATTGTTAGGTGTTGTTACATGTAGGGTAATGGTTGTGTAATGACAAATCAGCAGAGTAAAACAATTCCAATGAAACCCTGACACCTCACACATTGGAGTTTAGTACAGTCCAGTCTCAAATATAAATTATAAAAAGAATACATCTTCTTTTGACACATGAAAAACCAGTCAGGACTCATCAGTGAAAGCAGATCTGAGGTCCGCTGTTGGTCAGACTTCTGTTGATTTGCTGCGTTTCATTTCACTGAAATAAGAACAAAAGCGCACACATTATAGAATAAGAAGAAGAGTGTGGAGCCACACTGGTGTCACTGTGAGATTGTGATGATGTAAAAAAGTCAAACTGTCAGCTGGGTTAAGGTGGAGATCCACAGAGATGTGAGAAAAGTCTCTGAACATAGTGACACTAATCCTCTCTGGAAACAATCGTGTTTAGATTAACAGTTTTGGTTTACATCATTTATTTGAATAAAGGCAAGCCATAACCAAGTAAACAAGCGTTTTTAGATATGAACTATGTACAATAGTATGTAGTGGTTGTCTTGCTAACATGCTTACTGCCTTAATGCTAACATGCCGTTTAACATTTCACATTACAGTTACAGCAGTGGTTCCCAACCTTTTTGGTCTGAGGTCCCCCCACAGCCGTGTCAGATGAACACAAGTACCCCTTCATCCTTCACAATGTATGTTCTAAATGTATAACACAATTCATTTAATAAAAATGGATATTGGTAATTTTTCATACAATTGAACTGTCAACATTGAGGTTGGTTTGGTCAGCAATCGCACTACCATACTACTACTTAGAGTGAAGCTGAATGTTTCAACCATATATCCATTAATGTTACTTTAAAGGGATACGCCACCGTTTGTTGAAATAGGGCTCCCCTAGCTGTAGATAGGTGGGCCAACGCATTTTTTGTGGATGCATTGTTTTAGTGCGGTGCAACACCAGCAGCGCCGCCGCTAGTTCGCTTAGCGTAGTGAATGGAATCCTATGTTGCCGGTTAGCATGTTGTGAGTAAAAGTGAGCCAACAAAAAACAAAAAAACAACCTAATTACTTGAAACTGAGACAAATAATGCGTTGGCCCAACTATCTACAGCCAGGGTAGAGGGTGATAAGCCCTATTTCAACAAACAGTGGCGTATTCCTTTAAGCCATTACTTTTAGCAAACTATTTTAAAGGAACACGCCGACTTATTGGGAATTTAGCTTATTTATTCAGACTTTCAGAAAGATTAGTCGATATAAGTTACATTCTCGATCTGACTCCAGCGGCATCAGCCCATCACAGAACAGGCAGGTGAATGGTTCCAGTAATCCTACTGCTCCGAATAAGTGACAAAATAACGCCAACATGTTCCTATTTACATGTTGTGATTTGTAGAGTCACAGCGTGTACAAAAAACAACGTATACTATATTCTCAGGCGGAAGAATATAGTACTTGGGCGGAGTGATATGCTCGCAGCAAGCATGTCTGAGAATATAGTTCCCGGTTTGTTTACGGTTAGAAGATGGCTGTGTCTCATGTTACGTTGTTTTTTGTACACGCTGTGACTCTACAAATCACAACATGTAAATAGGAACATGTTGGCGTTATTTTGTCACTTTTGTCACAATTCGGAGCAGTAGCCTAGTTGGAACCAGTTACCTGCAGGATCTGTGCTGGGCTAAGCTAATACGTGGAGCGGCCAGACAGCGGCGTACACCACGGAGATGAGAAGGGTATGTATCGACTTTGTCTTACTCTGGGGTTACAGTGAATAAGCTAAATTCCCAATAAGTCGGCGTGTTCCTTAAACCAATAGCTATCTTTTTTTTTTTTTTTTTACTTTTAAGTATTTTAACCATTTCTCCATTACTTTAGCTAATCATTCGAACTGTTTAGTCATTACTTTTAGATAGTTATTTCTACTACCTATACATTACTTTTAGCTAAACTTTTGTGCTCTGTGCCTGCTCACTAGTTTTCACACACTCTTACATAACGGCAAGATGTAGTGTCCATGTGTTACAGTTGAGTTTGTGTTAATGTGTATATATCCTCCAATCAAATCATAATTTCTTAGTTAATTAGTTGAGCTGCTCTACTTCTTTCCACATAACCCCGGCAACTGTAGAAGCACTACTTGGGGTACACGTACCTCTGGTTGGTAATTACTGGCCTACAGTTTGTCAGTTGCGGATAATGTTTTACAGCTTTAGAAGATGTTCTGACAGTGCTCCCACTGCATGCATTTTGTATTTTCAGAGCTTTAGCTTCATCTCTTGACCTTGGTCCTGTATTACTGCTGACTTACCGTATCTCCTCCTTTAGCCGAGCCAGTTTGTCGTGCATCCGATCATTCTTCACCTGAGTGGGATTGTCAGGGACGAACCAGGCAACTATGAACTTACACACCACTACAACATGCTGCAGAAAAACACAAAAGAAATACACAGAAACGTTTTAACTGTAGGTTCAGTTCAAAGAGACAACTGTCTAACCGAAAGAGTACAAACCTCAAACAAGATGACGAAGGCAAAGCGCACAGCTAAAACCAACCAGAACTGAGAAGTCAGAGCGTAGTCCTCATCACTCCTGTAGTCTCTGTAGCTGCATGCACACACATACACACAAACACACACACAGTTTGTCCTGTTTATCAGATCTGACTGTGACTATTCTTTGTTTGGACCCAGTACAGTACAGTACAGTACAGTACAGTAAGAGTAAGGTGTTCTTACCTGCACTGAGTGACGTTGAAGCCGTTTAAGACCATTTGTTCTAAACCAAAGTCTTTTTTAATTGCTTGGTGTGTCATAAAAGCCGTGGACAGAGTGTCATTAATGTAGCCCTGCATGCAGCTGCAACAAGAGCACAAAACAATCATGATGAGATACAACACATGCTGCTCAAGTGTTATTAGCTGTTTCTACCAGCTGTAACTTGTAAATTGTAATTTCCCCACTGGGGATCAATAAAAAGTATAAATTAAAAACTGTAATTAAATTAAACATGACTGACTGTGTTTGAGTGCTTCCATTGGTACAGGGGCCATAAAGGTAACGGTAGACGAGGCGTGGAATAAAGTCTGATGTGATTCCAATGACCAGACCGTTAGCAATCACTGCTAACACACCGATGACCTCCAACACCTTCGTCCACACACCTGCAGACAGGAGAGACAGAACTGTTACACACAGAACACAGTGATATCACACACACACACACACACACTCAAAAGGTAAATCTCATTACAATCTGTTACAGGGTTCGTACACCATAAAATTCAAGCACTTTTCAAGCACTTACAAGGTCCATTTTAAAGCCTTTTCCAGCACCTTACACCACCGTAAAATATATACCAATACATAGTCAAAATTATTATTTAGTGTTTTTGTCACATTAAAAGACATAATACTATAAACAGCCAAAATTGTGTTTCGTAATAGCAGAAGGATCAGATATTTAAGCAAAACACAAGTTTTATTTTTCAAAATGTATCACTGTCTAAACTATCTAACCTGCCTGAGTCAATGTCAAAACAATAACCCCAAACAAAATCACTCGACATGTTCACTTCACTAACCCTGAATTATCACCTTCTCTTCATGGTTCATAACATAACATACAGTAAGACAGCTATAGAGAGGAGCACTGAGTGGGAGGATCTGAGCCAAATGACATGCAGCTTGGTCATTCTGGGTCAAAATCCAGGAAAACAGTTGGTGCACCCCCATAGATTTTGCTCAAAGTTTATGCTACCCTTAATGTCCTATCACACTTTTTTCCAAATCTAGGGCATGCTGTACAAACTTGTAATGGTTCAGTCATATTGACATGTTTGTCTTCCAACCTACAAAGTTTGGGCTGCCTATGAATTAATGTCCAAATATTGCTTCCCAGATAATGTGATTTTCAGGCTGTAAAACTGAAGTAATTGCAAGGGCTAAAAATATGAAGACATAGGATTTGAACAAAAATATTTTTACAGGCCTTGGTTTTGGGACACATTCTTGATATAGACAAGGTTTGAACAAAATCTGAGACAGTGCAACAACAACCTGTAACTCCATTTTAACCCAGAAGACTCTGACATTGCACAGGCACCTGCCTGATAAATAGCCGATATTAATTGAAAAAAATGTTTACTTCATTGCCAAGACATACATTTATCTACTGGAATAGAGCAGTGCAAATAGTGCATAAGGTCATCCTCAACCTTACAGTAGGCTACTTGTATGACACTCCATCTGACATGATTTCTGTTCAGCAATCAACGATTGTTGTTATAACATTACATTACATGTCATTTAGCTGACGCTTTTATCCAAAGTGCTTTCAACTGTGAAGGTTCAAACTCGAGACAACAAGTAGTAAGTGCAAGTACATTAGCTTTAAATAAGCAAAGCTACAAAGAGACATGAAAGTGCAGGTTCAAGGTTTTTTTTTTGTTTATCCAAGGTGTAGTCGGAAGAGATATGTTTTTAGCCTTCGGCGGAAGATGTGTAGGCTTTCAGCCATTCTGATGTCGATGGGGAGCTCATTCCACCATTTGGGAGCCAGGACCGTGAACAGTCTGGATTTCGATGAGTGATTAGTTATCCCTCGCTGTGAGGAGCAGCAAGCAGTTTGGCTGATGCAGAGCGAAGTGGGCGGGTTGGGGTATATGGTTTGACCATGTCCTGGATGTAAGCTGGGGCTGATCCGTTCGTGGCCCTGTATGTAAGTACTAGTGTCTTGAAGTGGATGCGGGCAGCAATGTAGCCAGTGAAGAGAGCGGAGGAGCGGTGTGATGTGAGAGAACTTGGGGAGGTTGAAGACAAGTCGAGCTGCTGCGTTCTGAATGAGCTGCAGGGGTCGGATGGCACATGCAGGGAGGCCAATCAGGAGGGAGTTGCAGTAGTCTAGACGTGAGATGACTAGAGCCTGAACCAGAACCTGAGCCGCCTTCTGCGTTAGAAGGGGACGTATCCTTCTGATGTTATGCAGCATGTATCTACACGATCGGGTGGTTGCAGCAATGTTAGCAGTGAAGGAGAGTTGGTCGTCAAGTGTCCCACCCAGGTTTTTAGCAGTCTGGGTGGGGACTACCACAGAGTTGTCAATTTATTTGTTATAGTCAGGTCTTGGGTATGCGAGCCCTTCACTGGAAGGAAAAGGAGCTCAGTCTTGTCAAGGTTGAGTTTCAGATGGTGTGCGGACATCCACGAGGAGATGTCAGTCAGACAGGCCGAGATACGTGCTGCTATTTGAGTTTCAGACTCAGAAAAGGAGAGAATTAGTTGGGTGTCATCCGCGTAGCTGTGATAAGAAAAGCCGTTTGACTGAATGAGACAGACCCGAGAGAGTTGGTGTACAGAGAAAAGAGGAGGGGACCCAGGACTGATCCCTGAGGAACCCCAGTTTTGAGTGGGCAAGGCTCTGAGCTAGATCCTCTCCAAGTTACCCGGTAGGTTCGGTCTGCCAGGTAAGATGTAAGCAATGAGAGCGCAGAGCCTGTGACACCCAGATTCTGGAGTGTCAAAATGAGGATCTGGTGGTTCACTGTGTCAAAGGCAGCAGAAAGGTCCAGAAAGATGATGATGGAGGAGAGAGAGGTTGTTCTAGCGATGTGAAGCTGCTCAGTGACAGCAAGGAGGGCAGTTTCTGTTGAGTGACCAGCCTTGAAGCCAGACTGGTGGGGATCAAGAAGGTTGTTCTGGTGGAGATAGGTAGAGAGTTGATAATGAATGGCACGCTCAAGAGTTTTAGATAGAAATGCACGGAGGGAGACGGGTCTATAGTTATTTACCTCAGAGGAGTCGAGTGTTGGTTTTTTGAGTAGTGGGGTCACTCTTGCCTCTTTAAGGGCATTGGGGAAACAGCCAGTTGACAAGGAGATGTTAATGAGATGAGTGAGGAAAGGAAGAAGGTCAGGAGCAATGGACTGGAGGAGGTGAGAAGGGATAGGATCCAGGGGGCTGGTGGTTGGGCGGGCAGAGGTAATCAAAGTAAGAATTTTATTTGGAGATAGAGGGGTGAAAGAGGAAAGAGTACTGGATGTGATGGATGGTAAGTTGATTTTAGTAGGTGTGGTGGAGAATGAAGAGCATATGTCATCTATCTTTTTTACAAAGTAGTTGACAAAGTGGGTTGGTAGGAGGGAGGAGGTGGACTGGGGGAATTTAGCAGGTTAGAGAAGATGGAAAAAAGTTTTTTGGGGTTTGAGAAAGAGGATTCAAGTTATGCACTGGGCTAACGTTTGCAGGTTTTAATTGGCGGGTAGTAACGTTAGAGTTATTGTGAACTTTGGCTATGTTCACTGCATATTCCACAAATGAACGTGCCATAACGAACATGCAATACTAACATTACATTACATTATCACACCAAGTACTCTCACTTAGCTAGCCTGCGAATTCCTAGCTAGAAGTTACTAGCATAAACAAATAGGCGCTAACTGGCGCTAACGTGTACAGTAGGCTACTTCAGTTGGCTTACTTGAAACTTACTTCATGTGGCTCGAGAGCGCAGACTCGCCCATTGTGAAAAGCATGTCTTTTTTGCAGACTTTACAAGAGGCAACTTGTAGGGTTTGTCCCAGTTTAATCCATAATCATTTTTCGTCTTCCAGCCAACGTTCATTGAAACGACAACTGCGCCCTGTCGCGGCGTCTCTCGACTACTTACCACACCACTATGGCGCACGGGAAGCCGCACTTCAACTATTTATTACCAACTATTGCAGGTGTCCATGATGCTTACGCAAGGTAGCATAACCGTGACCAATTGGCTATCCTAACCTTAACCACTCGAGGTGAAATGCCTTACCCCAACCAATCGAGCTGCTTCCTAGGGCGGGTCTTGGCGTGGTGGCAGATCGCAGTCACACATGCACAAGCGAGCAGGTTTAATTTTAGGCTCTCCAACATTGTATTTCTCCATTTAATAAACAAACTATTCAGTAAGTTAGGTATTTGGTGTGAAATAAATAGTTAAAATTTCAAGCATTTTCAAGCATTTTATCCAAAATTCAAATTTTCAAACCTGGAAAACACAACATAAAAATTCAAGCATTTTCAAGGATTTCAAGCACCCGTACGAACCCTGTGTTAGTTGTTGAGCTGTCTTGCTGTCTAACAAGACAAGACAAACAAGACCTACTGTAAAAATCTTCATTATCTTCACACTGTCTGAAAAAGACTTTTATTTTGTCATATTTGTATTTATTACATTTATATAATGTTTTCATTACATGTTTAGTATACGTGGATTTTATTTGAGCACTGTGTTCTTATATTAAAAGTTCTTCACTGAGTTTTGGTATATTCTTGGCTCAGACTTTTGAAAGCTACTGTTAGCCAGTGCCTGAATTGGACCGTTAAAGGTGCCAGTAGCTTTATTCATGACATGATCATTGCTTGTGTCTTGGATATATTTCTATTTTACGCATATCTTGGTAAAGTAGTGAAACTGGCTATGTTTTTACACAGAGACGCAGTTTGGCAGGTGTTTAGGGGCGCATACCTACTAACCACAGGACGTTGTGGTATGCTATTTGTTCGGGTCACGTGACGTCACTGTAGCTTTGCGCCGCCATCTTTGCAACCAACGGTCTCAGTAATGCCTGCAATATGTTGTGCAGTTGAACAGCCGAAAGAGGAACCCCGAACTGGTATTTTATTCTATACCAAAAGAAAAGGAGATAAGAAAGAAGTGGCTAGCTGTCATTCGAAGAGCTCATTGGACACCCACGTCTCACACCTTACTATGCAATGAACACTTCGTGTCAGGTAAGCCTTCGCCTCAACTTCGCTAGCTACGTAACTAGCTAGTAGCAGCTAGGGCTAACAACAAGAGCTATAACATTACGTTTGGAGAACCAGGAGAACACTTAAAAAACTTGATTGACTATATCAATCAGTCAAGTTAATGACTTTCACACTTTTCAGCCCCTCTGTGATGCGTTTGTGTTGTATTATCTGCTAACAGATGATAGCAGGTAAATGGTGCCAACGGGCATTTGGAAAGTCACTAACCACTAACAAGGCTCCAAATAGCACCACATTTCAACGGTAGGATAATGAGGGTCCCTACATGCAAACCGAAGCATTGAGAACTTTGTAAGTGTACAGACAGTTTATTAAAAAGATAGCTAGATTATAAAGACTGCGTCCGATTAAGTCTGCATGTAAACATGTACGCTACAGTCTTTATAATATATATTTTTTAATAAACTGTTGGTACACTTACACAGTTCCCAATGCTTCGGTTTGCATTTGGGGCCCTTATTATGCTACCGTTGAAGTGTTTTGCTATTTTTAGCCTTTTTAGTGGTATAAAATAGTGATTTACCAAATGCCCCGAAAGCTAGCGTTAGCAGCTAATCTCCGGTTTGCATGTAAACATGTCCCAGAGAACGGTACACCTATGTTATTAACCCCTAGGTTCATTTTGCACCACAATTGTCCTTTAAACCTATATTTCACATAAACACAAATCCTGGAAGTAGGATGATGTCAAAGTTAAATTGTTAGGTCTACCTATGCAAGTCCCTTTGTTTAGCCCATGTAGTAACTTCATGAAAAGACTTATAAGCCACCATTTGCTTAGTGCTATCCTAGCAGTTAAAATGAACTAATTATTGGGCTAAATCCAGTAGTTTTGAACCTCCCAGTTTCCGTATCTGTCCCTTATTACAACCTACATAGGTTCTAAGAGAGAGAGACTCAGATTGGACAATATCTCACATGTAATCTTTTGTTTTACTATGCTCTGACTTTCTAGGAGCAAAACAGGACAATCCTTTGAGCCCCGATTTTGTGCCCAGTCTTTTTGCAAATACCAATGTTTGATCTTAACATTAATGACATACTGTCGTCAGTGTTCAATAGCACATTAGATGTAATGTATTTCAGATTATCAGATCTAATCTTATGGCCACCAAAAGAACAAATTCAAAATAGTCTCCCAATGTGTTTCAGAAATAACTTTAAGAACTGCACCTCCATCATTGATTGTTTCGAAATATTTATAGAAAAGCCAAGTAACCTGAGATGCCGTGCACAGACATACATACATACATACATACATACATACATACATACGTACAAGCACCACAACACCGCAAAATACCTGATCTCAATAACACCACAAGGTGTTATATCTTATGTGTCAAAAGGATGGGGTGGTCGCACAAGTGACAAGCACATAACGGAAAATTGTGGCTTTCTTGATAAATTGTCACCAGGAGATGTCATTCTAGCTGATAGAGGCTTCAATGTGAAAGAGACAGTGGGTCTGTATTGTGCTCAATTAAAAATACCAGCGTTTACCAAAGGCAAGCAACAGATGCATCCACTGGAGCTAGAGGCAACAAGGGGACTCGCAGCCGTCAGGATCCACGTGGAGCGAGTCATTGGCCTGGTGAGGAATAAGTACACTATTCTTCAGACCACCATCCCTATGTCACTCTGCCAAGCCGGCGCGCAAGGACAGCCCTCCATTGACAAAATGGTAACAGTTTGCTGTGCTCTTTGTAACATTTGCCCATCTGTCATCCCTACAGAGTAGAGAGGTGATACAATTGCTTTCCTTGTAAATTTTACTGTACATAGTATCTCTTTAGTATTTGCGTGGACTCTGAACTACAATGAACTACTATACATGCAATTATTAATCATTTGTTTATTGTCCATTTGTGGATGTAGGGATCAAATGTATTTGTTACATGACTACAAACACATGCACACAATACAACATACAATATATACAATTACAACAAAAGAATGTAATATCAATTAATTTATAAAAGCTGCAACTCTGTTCTTTTAAATCAAGGCTGGCAGCCTTTCTTTAACCCTCCTGTTGTCCACGAGTCAAATTTGACGCGTTTCAAAACAATGTCTCATCGGAAAAGTGGGTTTCTTGAAAACCAAATGTTCAGGAAACTAACGTGGATTGTTCCACACAACGCTCTGCACAAGTTAAATAAATGATCAGCCCTCTACTTTCTTTAAATTAAATCCACAAAAACGTCAAAAGGCGCGGGAAAAAAATGACAATCATCAGAGGGGAAAGCAACAAAAGTTTTCAAAGATCAACAAAATGCTGAAAAAAAGTTAAAATTTTGATCCAGAAAAACAAAGTTGCACGGTAGACAGGAAGATAACGAGGGTTAAACAATTGTTCATTTCTTCTACTGAAGTTGCATTGTTGAAACTGGGCCCTAAAATCTCTTGTTTTATCTGCTTTTATTAGGGCTGCTCCCTCTTAGTCAACTAATCAGTCGTTTTGGTCTTAGTCAACTTAGATTTCTTTAGTCGATTAGTCATGTTTTATGCTTTTTTCATGCTGAATGACTTATTTCCAAGAAACGTACGAGCACATCTCTGGTAAACACAAGAATTGAAGTGGTGCTTTTGCATGACTCTTTGTGGAGAAACTCAGATTTACAGATCTGTCGATTAAATCAACTAATCCATTAGTCGGTATGATTGAATGAGTGTTAGTTGACTAAGAATTTCTTTAATTGAGCACAGCCCTAGCTTTTATATTTGTAATTGTTTTTAACTGCTCGTTAATGTTTAATTTCTTATACTGCACTGTAACTTCTCGTATTTTATCCGTTAAAATTTTTTAACCGCTCTTTAATGTTGCGGATATGTGTACAAATAAAGCTACCTTGCTATGCCAACTTCATTTCTTGTTTGCTTTTTGCATTCTACACACTTCCAACTCTTTGGCACCCTGCTCAGCTTCAGACATGACTTGTGGAAGCGCTTTCGTTTGCATTGCTTGGATGTGCAAGAGAGGATGTCTGTGTCATCAACAGGATTTCCACAGTAACATCCCTCAGGCGCCTTCTCAAGGTTAGCACTTGAGGAGAGGTGTGGCACAGTAAACCATTTACCCAACAGCTCCGGTAATACCCCTGTTTTAATGAATTATTCCACCCTAGTGTAGGCCTCATCAAAAAAGTGTCTTCTTGTGGTGTCCACACAACAAAATCTCCGTACATTACCTCAGCTACACGCATTTGGGCCTGCAGTTGGTACATGTAACTATGATCTTGCTTGAGTGTCATACCTTCCGCAGTCACACTAAGGCAGAAATGTGGGTCGCTGACACATTCCTTGAGAGCACGGCCATTAGCATTAAAAGGACATTTTATTTCAAGCACACCACTTCCATGGCAATCACAGGTCACCACACCATCTGGCGATGCTCCTAACCATGGTAGGTCCGGGTTGATAATGAGCCCTGATGCTGTAATGCTGAAGTTCACATGGAGATCTTGCATGGCCTTCAGGTACGACTCCCTGGCAGTGTCTTCATTTTGCAGACCCCATCTGACGAAAACATGTAAGTCTGTCAGCAATGATATTTCAAACTTTATGTAAAACCAGCTAGCCTTCATTGTCCCAAATATACTATGGCACGGTTACATAAAATGTAAATCCTGGAGTGTGTTCATGATGGAATTGCAAGAAAAAGGCATGGTTAATATGTCTTACTTTCTAAACTGTATACCTGGTTGCTGCTGTTGAAAAGCGAGAAGACTGGGGAAAGCAAACTCTCTTTATCAGCGATGAAGAATTCTTTGTCCTGCCTCATGAAATGCTGATGCGGTAACTCTCCCTGCTCTCTGATCAAACCATACCCTGGACTTTCTCTGCTCTCTGCTGTCTTCTCCTCAACTAACAAACACTCCAAAAATAACCCAATCATCAAAATGGTTGTAATGGTAATTATTACAAAATGCGTGATGTGGTACAAGTGGAGCTTAACAATTACCACCCTTTATGGTGGGGAATGACAAGAAAAAGGTTGAGAACCACTGTTAAAGACGTCTTTTTCATATCTTACCTGCTCTGGAGTAAGATGCAGTTCCTCAAAAATCCCAGCAGCCTCCTCCAGCAGTGCGGGCAAATCAAATTCAAGCCTGGTGCTTGAGTACAGAGTAGGAAGAGGTGGTGGCATGTCCAACTGTACAGTCTTGGGCATGTATCTGATAGAATGGCCTTCAATAACTGACAAAATGGCACTTTTCTTAGGGATGGCCTCCTGGTTTTCACTGTGGTGGAGCTGTTCAAAAAACAGCTTGAGCTCATCAGTGGATGCTTTCATGTGATGGTGCTTGTCTTGTTTTTTAATCTTTCTCCTTATTTTGAAAGATGTTGGATAGCTCATCATATTTCACGAGTTTTTGCCTTGGCTCTTCCCATGCACATGCTTTATCTGTGCATGCCTGTCCCTCTCTGCGCTCAACAGCAGCTAGTAGTGAGAACATTAGTGCTGCAGCGTGGGAGCACACCTCTCCCAGCCCTGCCATACAAGTGCAGTGTGCCGTGACGACAGTCCCTGCCACCTGCACCACTACCCATGGCCATGTTGGCTTAGTATTAAGAGCCTGTGAATGATGGACCTGTTAAGTGAATAACAAACTGTTAAATAATTAATATCTTTTCAAAGGCTATTTCTCCTACTATTGCTGTAATGGATTAGCCTAGAAATCTAGACGCACCCTAGCGGCAACAAATGTAATTTGCAGCCAGGGGGGTCTAGGCACTCTCTGTTGGGTTGCGAGCTGGAAAAACCAAAATCTGGTCAGGCCAATCACATCGTGTATAGATTCGGTGGGCGGGGCTTATGGCTGCTGCTGCTGGGAACGGCACAGAAATCATTCTTAAAAAAGGAAAATGTGTTCGGAGTTTTGCCGACCGGATAACGGCAAAGGTTTAATCTATCGACTAGCGTTGCTCTGTTTTGCTATCAGTGCAGAGGGAATTTGAAAGAAAACCGTTTATCCCGCCCCTCGTCAATGGTGAGTTCCCAGACCAAACATATTGATCTGGGTCTGGCTTGTAGGCTAGTAATGGATAGCATAATAATAGTTGGAGTCATAGATCTTCTGTAAACCTTCTGTAGGACAATCCAGGCAGCAGCTAGCACTAAAACTGAGCAGCTAAAGCTCTAGCAGAAAGCTGAAGTGCTCACTAGCAGCACTGACAATCGACAATGATCAGAGTAACCCACCACAGACTGTTCACATAAAGTCACAATCGCCTCGTTTCCCTTCATATTCTTTCAATGAGTATAAACACATCTGACATTAAAGAACATTATCCAGATTAATGACAGCTAGCCATGAGCCGTGGCTAACAGCTGGCAAGCTACCAGCTGTTCGCCACTTAGCTAGCTAGCTAACAACTCGCTACCTAGTCAGAGCAAACTACCACCAAAATCATACATTTGAATTTTTTTTTTATAATACCTAAATTTCCCATGATTAAATATAAATCCTTGGTGGCTAGGTGCCGTACTTTCACATCTTTCACCCATCCAGCCACAGCATATTGATATGCATCGGTACTCTTGAAAGCCTTAAAGCGATCCCCACTGTATGGGGAGGGGTTATGCACAAGATATATATATATATATATATATATATATATATATATATATACATCATGGAAGGCCAATTGGGGCAAGTCTGGGGCAGATAATAATGGAGAAAAGAAAACTGGGGGTAACAAATAAGGATCGGAGCATAAAATTCAACTCATTCAAATGGGCAGTTTGGGCAGCCATACCGGGCGAGATCGGTCGTAAACGGTCGTAATTATGGCGGCGTTCTATTTGGTAGTGACGTAGGTGGCATCTATGAATAAGAAGTAACAGAAGTTCCGGAACTCAGTACTGGCCCATTTCAGGCACTGTTGTTATCATGTATTATTGAAATGATTCAGTAATGTAAATGTTATGCAGTAGCACCTCACTCAACACAGAAACCTTTGACACATATATCAACACAGACAACACACAGCTCACCGATGTCGTTAGTCTTCCAAGGAACCAGCCGCCGTTCCAGGCGGACCATCTTGATGGCGTCCAGGCGGATCTCAAAGATGTTATTGATGAGAGCCAGAAGGGGGGCGAGGGGGAACGCTGCCACAAATATGGTGGTGAAGCTGAACTGGACCACTGTAGGGGATGGACCATAAGTTAGTAAAATTTCCAATTTCCAGCCACAGCCTGTCACTCCCCCCTGTACTAACGTTACTCGGTACGTAATGTTAGCTCACAATGCCTCGTGTTCCTCACTCTCGTAACTTGTTCATCAGACGTGACATGAGAAGAGCTAACGTTAGCCAACCTATTTAGCTAACGTTAGCCAACCTATTTATAAAAAAAAATTGTAATTTCAGCATTCGAATAGTATTGATTTTTTTACTATTCGACTTTCGGAATTCATTCCAACAGCCCTAGCGTCCTGTTGATGTTATAAAGTTCCAATGCATTTTAGTATCCATGAGTGCGGCATCGAGTCAGAGGCTAGTCTGTTCTTACAGTAGCTGTTGTTTGGCTGCACTGGTGTTTTTGCAAATTCCTTTCTGAGTCCCATTCAGTCTCCGTTTTGTATTATTTAAGTATCGTTGTTCTTTTCCCGTCGCTGCCTTACCACTGAGTTAACTTTGAATAAAAAACATTGTGTTTATTCTCCTGGCTTCTAGTTCTGTAGTTTACCTCTTCAGGTGAGTAGCCAGAGCTCTGAGTCTTTGTTTGGCAGTCTTCAATGCCTCTGGTATGGACAGTTTGGTGTACTTCCTATTTCCTTTTTCTTTCTTCATCACACCTTTTTGTAGCTATAATAGCTGGCTGACTTTTCTCAGTGCTGCCTTGATCTCAGCTTCTAACTGCCTTTTCAATGGAGGTTGCTGAAGTGTATTTCAGCTTATATATAAATATAAATAAAATAATAATAAGACATTTTATTTAAAAGCGCCTTTCTCGGCACTCAAGGACACCGTACAGGGATACATAAGACATTTAAAACAGCAAAAAATAAAGAATACAACAACAATAACAGAAAGAGGCAGAGCAACTGACATCAAGTGGAATAGGTAGTTTTAAACAGATGTGTTTTGAGTTGCAATTTGAAATGGGTGAATGAATCAATGTTTCTAAGTTGGGGTGGTAATATATATATATATATATATATATATATATATATATATATATAATCTCACAAAAGTGAGTACACCCCTCACGCTTAAATATTTCATTATATCTTTTAATGGGACAACACTGAAGAAATTACACTTTGCTACAATGTAAAGTATTATGTACAGCTTGTATAACTTGTATAAGTGTAAATGTGCTGTCCCCTCTGCCATTAATGTCTGGCAACAAAAGTCAGTACACCCCTATGTTAAATTCATTCAGACATTAATGGCTATATATATATATATAAAAACATACATATATATATATATATATATATATATCGTCACTCTGTACAATAACAAGGAAGACTGGAGCAACTGTAACAACTACAGTGGCATCTGTCTACCCAGAATCACCGGTAAACTCTTTACTCGACTGAAAGCAAAGGACAGACCACTTATCATCCTGGACATGCTGTTCACTAATAATGCAGCAAGGACTGGTTCACTCAAGCATGTCAAGACTTGCGCCTGAACAAAACCAAGAGGATTGGACAGGGCACTGATTTTTATATTCAGTTTTACTTGTACCATGGACTAAATTCTTGGAGTGTAGCCCTAACTCTAACCCTAATGATAACTAACACTACTAATAATAACTAACCCTAACACTAGTGCTAACATGTCTTAGTCAGGGTACTGTCGGGACTTTGTGCAAGGATACTATCAACCTTCAAACTAGTGAGTCAGGTTTTAAGGTGTGAGGGTCAGGGGGAGACTGTGGACCTACCCATCTCCAAGTACTCATTGAACAGACTGAAGGCATCCGTGTTTGCCAGGTGGTAATTACGCAGCCAGTCCCGAAGTTTGCAGATGTCACACGGTTCAACACGTCCCTGTTCATCACGGCAGGCCTTCCTGTAACAGTGACCACACTTCCTCTCCAGCTTCTTTGCATGGTTTCTACTCAGAGAGTTCTTCAACCAGCTGGAAAACACAACATGTTCACATGAATGCAAAGTCTGACATGTTTACACTTTGTTTTCCAAAGAGTTCTGGGTTGACACTATGTAGGCCTGGACACTAACTTATCACCACCTCCTGCCTTACAGGAGATGTTGAATGAAAACACAGCACTTTAAGAATGAAAACTCACGGCCCAGTAAACTCAAAGATGTTGTTGAGAGTCTGTTTGAGCAGCATGATCACAGCCATCTGGATGAAGAGGTCTGTCAAACAACCACTAGGATGGCACTATAACACACACAGAACACATCTAAGGGTTGGTACTGTGGTGCGTGCATGCATGCTGTATAAATGACTAAAAGCTAAAAAGTGTCCTCAAATCTCCTCACCTCCTCCAGTCTCCATCCAGCGATACGCACATAGTTCCCCGGATGGCCGTTTATCCTGTGACAACAAAACATTAGCTTCACATCAACAATCAACATTTAACCCTCTAAACTTAAGACTGGAGACAGATTTTCTAGTTTAACAACAATACAAGCAACTATATATAAAAAGGTGGAGCTTTAAACGAATGAGCTGTAGCCATCTCAACTTACATAGGAGACACAGTAAACACATAAAAATCTGAGAAGAAACAAACTCATTGGTTTGCGGACTGCCATTCTATAGCCAGCATTTTGCATTTTGACCGTCGCCATATTCGGACAAAAGAGCTGAGCTTGGCGTAGATATATGTACGTAGATACCGCATTGGCCGCTGCTGTTCATTTCAGCAATACGTCAACGTGGCTGTCATTTTGGGACAGACATGCCGCTCCTAATGCATGTAGCCTATGTCTATCGAGGCAGGATCTCTATCCACATTAAAATAATAATTTCTTGCTGAATTTCCAAACGGTTTTCAAACGGTGTTTTGATAACAAAATACCCTTTCTTGTGTAGACAGTAACAGTATACGCAACTTTTAGCCTTAAAGCACCCATATTATGCTCATTTTCAGGTTCATAACTGTATTTTAATGTTGTACCAGAATAGGTTTACATGGTTTAATTTTCAAAAAACACCATATTGTTGTTGTACTGCACAGCTCTCTCTCACTGCTGCAGATCCTCTTTTCACCTGGTTTCTGTTTTAGCTACAGAGTGAGACCTCTTTTCATCTTCTTCTTCACTACTATCTTTGATTGCACTCGCACATGCGCAGTAGCTCAGATGTAGAGCATGTCAGCTAGCTAACTCTAGAGACAGTAAAAGATAGCTGTTTCTTCAACTTTGGTCAGTTACAAGGCAGGATTAGCTGGGAGACTTCTAAATGAGGGCGCACATGTAAGTAGTTCTTTTGTAGATTATGGTGAACTTGTGTGTGTTGTAGCAGTGCTTTGCTATTGAAAGAATAGCATGCTAAGCTAGCTTAGCCGCTGCCTTCTGACTACGGTTGTGGTTAGCACTCATTGTGTGGCGTGAGGGTTTGCAAGCGTAACGCTAACGCTACGAGCTAACGGTTGTGGTTAGCCAGCTCATTTCGGACTGTGACGTCACGAGGCCGATTTTGAACAGCTCACTAGGAGACTGAAAGCAGGACACATTCAGAAACCGTATCTCACTCAAAACAGCATGGATGGATTTTTTTCAAAGTTTGTATGTGTGTGGAAGCACCAGAGACACAAAAGAACACCCCAAATCCCAGAAAAAGTGTTTTTTTCATAATATGGGCACTTTAATATTATTTAGACGGGTGAGTTATATAAAACTTCAAACCCGTACAGTTGTTATGAAGGGTGAAATTAGCTATAGAGACCAGAACCGTTTTTGGAACCATGCTGTTTATTTCAGCTGATAAGTTGAGGACTATGAGGATTTACTCGCCTCAAGCGGCCACTCAAGGACTGCAGTTCAGCCCGAAGCAGTTGAATTTTGCTGAATGCTGAATTGTTTTTTTAACTTACACGTTTAATTATATAAAGGCTTAAAGCCGCGTACTGTTACTATCTACACAAGATAAGGTATTTTGGTTTGAAAACCCGTATTTTTAATTTAACCAAGTGTACTGTATCATAAATACATGTCTTTTTTTGTAGCAAAGCAAACCGCTTGAAAATCATTTGGAAATTAAACGAGAAATACATTTTTTAATTGTGGATAGACCTCCTGCCTCGATAGACACACAAGCAATATGATAGCATGTCTGTCCGAAAATGGCAGCCAATGCGGTGTCCAGGGTTCTCAAGTTTTATCAAAGTTTGGATTGAGATTACATGCGTTAGGGGAGGAGCCATCCAAATTCTCCCCATAGTTCATAATTAACCAGCACAAATAGAAACTGCAAGCAGTTATGACGGGGTCCAAGCCTCCCGGTGACAGTCGCCCCCGAAGCCTCGGGGACCTTGCGAAAGCGGGATCCAAAGCTGGATCAGTTGATCATTAACATTGATTGTGGGTTTTTTTTGTGTGTGGGGGGGGGGGGTGGGGGGGGGGTTTGTGGGGGGGTTTTTTGTTTGGTTTTTTTTTTTTTTTTTTTTTTTTTTTTTTTTTTTTTTTGTTTTTTTTTGTTTGTGTGTTTGTCTTCACCTGCTGTGGTGAGAGGCAGTCTCTAGAGGATCTCGGTCAAGGGGCGTGGCCACTCTCTCCTGCTCTGTTCCAGCTCAGCTGCAGCACATTCCACTAATCAACCTAGCAGTTTATCTACCCGGGCTGTTCACCTCTTCAGTGCCAGTTCGTTACAACCGTACATGTGGTAAGTTGGCTCAGTATATTCCACTAGTGATTCTGCTCTTAGTTCTCCTGCATTTTGCTGTGTATTTGTTTTGCTTGTGCACAAGTTAACGTTGTCTTCTCTGTTCAGATCCCGTTCTGAAACTGCTACCTACCTGCCCTCCTGCTGTGATCTGCTTGCCTGCTGCTAGCTACTCTGCTCGCAGCACTCTCTCAAACTGACCTCCTTGGTGAGTCAAGACTGGACCCTCACTGTCACCCACTTTGAGTCTCAGTTCTGCCTGGCCACACGCCTGTCCGCCTCCCTCCAGCTTCAGTCCCGACCTGGAGCAACTCAACAAGAACCATTCCTCTCTGCACATTTCTAGACTGTCCAAATAAACATCTTAACCATTTCTCTGAGTCTGTGTTGTCTGTCTCTGTGTTCTGGTTCAAAACAAGAGCCTAACAGAACGAACTGGCCATGGACCCAACACATGGCTAAGGAGGATGGCGTTCAACATGACAAACTAATTGGATAATAACCAGCATTTATTAAAGGAAGTAACCCAGCTAACATCTCGAGTGGCTATCCTGCTAACTCTCAGTACTCCTTCTCCTCTGGCTGTTTCTCACTCTGTTTCCCTAGTCTCTGCTAATGCTCCTGCCCCCCGGGAACCCCCAGTTACCTCGCCTGAACCCTTCGCCGGGGAGTTGAACAAGTGCCGTGGTTTCCTGCTTCAGTGCCGCCTGGTTTTCCAACAGAAACCCCTATCATTCTCCACTGAATCCTCTAAGGTACAATACACTCTAGGATGGCTCAGGGGAAAAGCTCTAGTCTGGGCAGAGGTGGTTTGTACTAATCAGCAGATTGCAGGTTTATCTTTTGATGATTTTTTTTTCTCTCAATTAAGAATTGTGTTTGACCATCCGGACCATGCCGGTAATGCCTCCAAGAGACTCCTGAAGCTGAGGAAGGGCACGGGCAGTGTGGCCGAATATTCAATTGAATTCTGGACGTTAGCTGCTAATTCCAAGTGGAATGAGGAGGCTCTTCAGGGAGCGTTCATAAATTGGTTTGAGTGACACAGTGAAGGATGAACTAGCTGTCCGAGATGAGCCAACTTATCTTTATCTCTCGTTCCCTTGCTATAAAGATTGATAACAGGCTATGGGAGAGGAGCGGTAGGGCTCGCACCGCGGGTGGAGATCTCTCTCATTCAACCATCCAGGCCACACCTCCTATTGGACAGCGCTCACCCACTTCTGCTTCCTCAACTAAGGAACAAGACGAGCCCATGCAGCTGGGCCGTGCTCGACTGTCCCCAGCAGAGAGACTACAGCGCATTCAGGCGGGTGAGTGCATGTACTGTGGGGACGCCACTCATTTCCTCGCCAATTGCCCAGTTCGGCCAAAAGACAAGGCTCGCAGGTAAATGTGGGTGTACTTGCGAGCCCTACTCCTAATTCGGAACCCACAGCTCCCCAACTAGTAATCCCAGCTACGCTCCAATTCAAAAATCTGTCCCTTCCATAGACCTTTTTCACAGCAGACATGTTGACATGTCATAGTAGGAACCATTAATGATGGCTGCATTCCACTTAGGAGAGGCCCTGGTATTGTGCATGCTGACTCACTGAAATAGCTTACTGGGACACTTGATGGAATTAAGCCATTGTTAAGGTTATCAATTTCAGCTTTGCTTTTCCTACTATGACAAGTCAAAATGTCAGCTGTGAAAAAGGTCCATTATCTGCTCTAATTGACTCTAGATCGTTCTGTCTGGCAATCATAGAGAAACCATTCAGTTTAAAGTAGTTACCTCCTCAACCTCCCCACTGATCCTCAGTTTCCCCTGCAACATAACAAGATCCTCAGTTGGAGCACTCACTGTCATTCTGTGTGTCTCAGATCTGCTATTCCACCCTCTGAAAGTTCCCCTGGTCCTCCAGAGAAACCCCCTGATCTCTTGTCTGTCCCCGACGAATACCTGGACTTAGCTGAGGTGTTCAGCAAGACCAAGGCACTCTCTTTACCACCTCACAGACCATATGATTGCACCATCGATCTACTGCCTGGAGCCCCCTTGCCGTCTAGCCGGCTCTACAATCTGTCCCGGCCTGAGAGGGAGGGAATGGAGACCTACATAGGCGACTCCCTAGCTTCAGGCCTCATCCGTCCCTCATCATCCCCTCTAGGTGCTGGTTTCTCTGTTGTTGAAAAGAAGGATAAGACGTTACGCCCCTGCATTGACTACCGAGGACTTAATAACATTAGGGTCAAGAATACATATCCCCTGCCTCTCATTAACTCGGCGTTTGAACCCCTCAGGGTGCCACCGTATTTTCCAAACTCTACCTGCGTAACGCCTACCATCTCGTCCGGATCAGACAGGGGGACGAATGGAAAACATCGTTTAATACTCCTCTTGGTCACTTTGAGTACCTCGTCATGCCATTCGGTCTCACCAACGCCCCTGCAGTTTTTCAGTCCATGGTAAACTATGTACTAAGATATTTCCTCCACCGCTTTGTGTTTGTCTACTTAGACGATATTTTGTTTTTTTCCAAGTCCCACGAAGAACACATTTCCCACGTCAGTCAGGTCATCCAACGCCTCTTGGAGAAT
Organism: Perca fluviatilis; assembly: GCF_010015445.1. Classification (NCBI taxonomy): domain Eukaryota; kingdom Metazoa; phylum Chordata; class Actinopteri; order Perciformes; family Percidae; genus Perca; species Perca fluviatilis. Next base: position 10,662,181 of record NC_053114.1, read on the forward strand.
AAACTGTATGTAAAAGCAGAGAGGTGTGAGTTTAACCGTCAATCAGTCCCCTTCCTGGGTTTTATTGTTGAACGGGAGCAAGTTTCACCAGATCCAGAAAAGATAAGAGCGGTTACTGAGTGGCCTATACCTACAGTACAGGCCAAAAGTTTGGACACACCTTCTCATTCAATGAGTTTCCTTTATTTTCATGACTATTTACATTGTAGATTCTCACTGAAGGCATCAAAACTATGAATGAACACGTAGAATTATGTACTTAAGAAAAAAGTGTGAAATAACTGAAAATATGTCATATTCTAGTTTCTTAAAAGTAGCCACCCTTTGCTCTGATTACTGCTTTGCTACTGCTTGATGAGCTTCAAGAGGTAGTCACCTGAAATGGTTTTCCAACAGTCTTGAAGGAGTTCCCAGAGATGCTTAGCACTTGTTGGCCCTTTTGCCTTCACTCTGCGGTCCAGCTCACCCCAAACCATCTCGATTGGGTTCAGGTCCGGTGACTGTGGAGGCCAGGTCATCTGGCGCGGCACTCCATCACTCTCCTTCTTGGTCAAATAGCCCTTACACAGCATGGAGGTGTGTTTGGGGTCATTGTCCTGTTGAAAAATAAATGATGGTCCAACTAAACGCAAACCGGATGGGATGGCATGTCGCTGCAGGATGCTGTAGTAGCCAGTTCAGTATGCCTTCAATTTTGAATAAATCCCCAATAGTGTCCCCAGCAAAGCACCATCACACCTCCTCCTCCATGCTTCATGGTGGGAACCAGGCATGTAGAATCCATCCGTTCACTTTTTCTGTATTGCACAAAGACACGGCGGTTGGAACCAAAGATCTCAAATTTGGACTCATCAGACCAAAGCACAGATTTCCACTGGTCTAATGTCCATTCCTTGTGTTTCTTGGCCCAAACAAATCTCTTCTGCTTGTTGCCTCTCATTAGCAGTGGTTTCCTAGCAGCTATTTGACCATGAAGGCCTGATTCACGCAGTCTCCTCTTAACAGTTGTTCTAGAGATGTGTCTGCTGCTAGAACTCTGTGTGGCATTCATCTGGTCTCTAATCTGAGCTGCTGTTAACTTGCGATTTCTGAGGCTGGTGACTCGGATGAACGTATCCTCAGCAGCAGAGGTGACTCTTGGTCTTCCTTTCTTGGGGCGGTCCTCATGTGAGCCAGTTTCGTTGTAGCACTTGGGGACACAGTCAAAGTTTTCGCAATTTTCCGGACTGAATGACCTTCATTTGTTAAAGTAATGATGGCCACTCGTTTCTCTTTACTTAGCTGATTGGTTCTTGCCATAATATGAATTCTAACAGTTGTCCAATAGGGCTGTCAGCTGTGTATCAACCTGACTTCTGCACAACTGGCTGGTTTGCAGCGCTATCAAAAAAGCAAAGGGTGGCTACTTTGAGGAATCTAAAATATAAGACATGTTTTCAATTATTTCACACTTTTTTGTTAAGTACATAATTCCATATGTGTTCATTCATAGTTTTGATGCCTTCAGTGAGAATCTACAATGTAAATAGATCACCGGTTTTGATTCATCCTGATACCAGTTTGCAGTTCATTGTGGAGGTGGTCGCTTCTGATTCTGGGGAGGGAGCAGTCCTGTCTCAACGCTCACCCACAGATCAGAAGCTTCATCCTGTGGCTTACTTCTCTAAAAAACTATCCCCTGCAGAGAAGAACTATGATGTGGAAAACCGGGAGCTACTTGCAGTCAAGCTGGCCTTGGAGGAGTGGAGGCATTGGTTGGATGGAATGGAGCAGCCCTTTGTGGTCTGGACAGACTACAAGAAGCTGGCTTACATCCAGTCAACCAAGAGACTAAACTCTCATCAAGCCAGATGGGCCCTGTTTTTCAGCAGGTTTAATGTTTTTAACGTACCGTCCTGGCACACAAAACATCAAGCCTGATGCTCTCTCCCGCCAGTTCAGACTCTGAAGAGACCAGTAACCCTGAATCTGTCCTGCCTGCTTCCTGCTTGGTGGCTGCTGTCCGTTGGGAGATTGAGTCCCTCGTCAGGACGGCACAAGAAACAGAACCTGGACCGGCCGATGGACCCCCCAATCTACTCTGTCCCCTCTGCCGTACGGTCTCAAGTACCTCACTGGATCCACACCTCCCACTTCTCCTGTCACCCCGGTATGAACCGTACGCTGTCACTGCTCAAAAGACACTTCTGGTGGCTGTCCGTCGAGGCTGATGTCCAGGCTTATGTGGCGGAATGTTCCATCTGTGCTCTGAATAAAGAATCTCACCGGTCTCCCTCGGGCCTGTTGCATCCTCCCCCAGTCCCAGGTCATCCCTGGTCCCATGTGGCTTTGGATTTTGTCACTGTTCTTCCTAAGTCTGAAGGTAATGACACAATACTTACCATCGTGGACAGATTCTCTAAATCTGCCCATTTTGTTGCATTACCAAAATTACCGTCTGCCAGTGAGACGGCTGACCTCTTTGTCGTACATGTATTCCGTCCCCATGTGGACATTGTTTCCAATACAGGCCTACAGTTTATTTCTTGGTTGTGGAAAGATTTCTGTTCTGCTCTGGGTGCCGCTGTCACCCTCTCCTCAGGTTTCCACCCACAGTCCAAGGGCCAGACTGAGAGAACCAATCAGGACCTGGAGGCTGCTCTTCGCTGTGTGGCAGCTCAGAATCCTTCCACTCGGGCTAAACATCTCCCATGGGTTGAGTACACCCACAATTCCCTCACCTCCTCTGCCACCGGCCTTTCTCCATTCAAGGTGTCTTTGGGATACCAACCTCCTTTGTTACCGTCGCAGGAGAAGGAATTGGCCGTCCTGTCGGTTCAAGAAAACCTTTGTCCGCTGCCGCAAGGTTTGGGATGTCACCAGTGAGGCTCTTCTCCAGATCACTGAGCGGAATAAGAGTGGCAGACAGACACAGGATTTCTGCTCCCCAGTTCCAACCGGGTCAGAAAGTTTGTCTCTCCTCCAGAAATATTCCCCTGTGCACTGAGTCCCGTAAACTGTCACCCCGGTATTTGGGTCCCTTTGAGGTTGAGTCCATCATCAACCTATCGGCTGTTTGGTTAAAGTTGCCCCAGTCTATGAGGATCCATCCAACCTTCCACGTATCCAAGTTGTTCACATTAGTGTAAGTAGTGAATCTAAACATGGGTCCCATAGACCACGCCCACTTTCACCAATCAGTACCACACTCTAGGGGTGGCCTCAAGAGTGGCCCTAGATGGTAACCATCAAATTTTGTAAAAATCGGATGAGCCGTTCATGACAAACTTTTTGGACTTGTAGCGCCCCCCTAGATTCAGTTGGATCCAGGGAATGCGTCGATATATGGTTTTTGAATGTCTGGTGTACGGTGTAGGATTTTTAGCACCAAATGCGTTTTTTCTGCTATATGTATTCATCTCCAGGGCTTGGACCCCTAAGACGGACGGACGGAACGGAACGGAACGGTATGGTACCTGCCCAGGAAGAAGGCCACATAGAAGAGTGAGGAGAAGAGAGTGAAGAACTGGAAGGTGAACATCTTGACCGTAAAGCTCCTCTCTGTGGCAGCAAATGAATTTGTCTTCTCTGAATACAAACACACACAAACAGCATATGAAAATGGCTTTTAATATTTGATTTTGTCTTAAATGTAAAATTAGAATGTATTTAGATATTTTGAGTAGACTCTTTTTAATCTATGGTGAAATCTATGGAAGCTGACAAAGGCTCTGCTTGCTTTTTTTAATGCCATAATCTCGAGATCACGATCATGATTTTGTATCTAAACAAAATAAGATAATCAACCCATATCAAGAGAAAACAAAAGAATATCTCCTTTAATTTGGGCCTACTTAATGTTAATCAGAGATCAGGAGTGCCATTCCAGTCATGCACTGTGTCATTTGCATCTTAATGGTCAAATCAGCAGACAGTAAATGCATTAAAACGGCCTAGATCAAGCTGACGGTGATGGACTTGGTGAAATTAGCCTAAGGATACGATGTGTAACTACGTTCCAGTTTTCTAAATAAGGTGTTCACTAAGAGTACATACAAAATACGGAAATAATAATTGCATTATATTCCTGAGAACTAGAAAACATGTTACCTGTGTCCCTTATAAATTAAAAAGAAAATACCACAATCATGAGGAAAATGTCTTTATTCTTTGATTTTGGGGTTGGTGAAATAAAAATCCTAATAACGATACATTTCCGTTGAGGACATTTCTGACTACATCCATACTGAAAATCAAGCATTCTCACTCTATCAATAAAGAAAACAGTCCTACTTTATATGGATACCTTGATACTTTCATTTTTTTATTATTCCGGTAAATATGAATTAACCATGCTTTAATGCTCATGGTTTCCGTTAAATGTATTTTACACATTTGTATTTTAATGCACAATGCTAAAACGAACCGAATTATCATAACAGGTCAGCAACGACCCAGTGGGTCTAGATAACAAAGCTCTTTTTATTAATATAACGAAATAATTATTATGATAACGGCATTAAAAGAAATTGTTGCAAGGATTGCACTTTTTGGCTTCCGTAGAAATCAATGCTTTTCTCTATCTTTTATTGCATGTGTTTACCTGCTACAGCATAATCAATAAAGTAGCCTACTTTGTTCTTACCTATGTCACACAGCTTGAGGGACACCCATCTGTTGACCTACACGTGATGTTGAAAGAGAGAGACAAAGACATGAACTTTATACAGGGTTCCAACACCTTTTCAATATTTTTTCATGACCCATAATAAAATGTCAATGACCATCCACAACATATAACACGAAAATAACTGTATAGTATACGCCAAATGTTAATTAGTATGAAAATCTTTTCAATCTCTAAATTTTCTTTTTCATTTACTTCAAATACTTCAAACTACAGGCACAGTTAATACATTTCCTTTATTATATCATATATCAATTGTATATCAATATTCTATTCTTAATGCATTTAATTTCATTTCTGGGCTCTATGATCAATCTGTACCTGTGCAAACGGCAACACAATCTCTTGAATCTACTGTGTACACTTTCTACCGTCAAAAATTACTTACAGTATAGCGGCTTCCAAACCAAAAACAACACAATCAGCAGGAATGTGATCCCACATTGGGGCAAAAATGACAACATCTGCAAACAAGATTACAGGTTTCCTTGGCATGTAGCTACACGCAGCAATCGACGTACAGGTCGTCCTGGACTATATGGAATATCCTCCCGATCACCACTGTGTCTTTGGCCGGTCCCATCTGTATCAGCGGGGACCGGCGCAGCCCGGGGGAAGAGACGCTGCCGCCGGCCACGGAGCTTTGCCTCGCTGCTGCGTTCCAGTTCCATTGCCTTTGCCGGTGGCAGGCGGACGGAGAGGAGCTATTGCATTGCAGTGAGAGTCCGTTTGCGGCTGCATGATCTGGAGCTCACTGCCTGCTTCCTGGGAGCCAAAACCGACACCAAGAAGCTGGAGGCCCAGGCCGTACTGCTGGGCCCGCTGGAGGGAAGGGAAGCCCGGCAGAACCAGTACTAGGATTGAGCAGAGCGGACTGTCACAGCCTGCTGAAGTTTAAATCACAGGTTTCTTAAAGGGAGTCTGGCGGGACTCTGACTGTGGACAACGAAACATGACCCCTGCCCGGGGGGGAAGAGATGCTACCGCCGGCCACAGGAATCTCCGCCTCCCGCTGCCATCTGGATCAGCGGGGACCGATGCAGCAACGAGGCGAAGCTGTGTTCCTGCCCGGGGGAAGAGATGCTGCCACGGAAATCTCTGTCTCCCGCTGACATCTGGATCACTTTGAAAGTCGAGATCTCAAGTTTGAAAGTCGAGATCTCGAGTTTAGTGTTTGCCCCCAGAACATGTTTTTTTTTTTTTCCTCCATGTCACCTCCGGGGCTCCGTAGGAAGTGATGGTGTGGGTGTGACAAACCCCAGTGGGTGCAGACAGTGGTGTTTGCTGCAGCAGGGAGGACTGGACAGGGGGAGTGGTAAACGACACATCAAATCAGTTGAAAAAAAGATTCAGATCATTCACCCAATTTGTGTCCCCCACAGTCTGAGGTTTTGGTTCTTTGTAGTCTGAGACAGTTTTAAGGCTTTTCCAGACCTCCCTGGTGTTCTTATGTTGCAGCTGATCCTCCATCTTCCTCCTGTAGCGCTTTTTTTCCCTCTCTGATCTTCCCTCTCAGTTCCCTCTGTATCATCTTGAGTTCCTCTTCATTTCCTGACCCAAAAACCCTCCTTTTTCCTTAAGAAGAGTCTTTATGTCAGGAGTAATCCAGGGTTTATTGTTGAGAAAACACAGTACAGTCCTGGTCGGTACGACATTTTCCACACAGAAATTGATGTAGTCTGTTATACAATGTGTGAGACTGTCAATGTCCTCCCCTTTTTGAGGCTTCACATGCCTCATCAGATCATCTCTTCACAGTGTTTGGGACCGCTGGCTGCCTGCAGACCAGAGGTTTGTACACAGGCAGGAGGTGGTTCAGGTTGTGGTATGATCTTCCCAGGGGAGGAAGAGGAGATGCCTTCCTGGTGTTGGCAAAAAATAAATCCAGTGTTTTATTGTCTCTGGTGGGGCATGTCACATGTCAGGAGACGAATGTAGGGAGAGGCATGGTTGAAGTCACCAGAGATGAGAAAGAGGGCCTGTGGGTTTTGTGGCTGTAGCCTGTTTGTAGCACAGTGCAGGACATCACAAACTAAGTCAGCAGTCTTCTTTGATAGAGATGTGACCAGGATTACACCATCTATCATTAACAAACATGGCCAGCCCTCCTCCTTTCCTCTTACCACTCTCACTTGTCCTGTGTACCGTCTGGAAACCGTCCACTGTAATGTCCGTGTATGTCTCCGTAAACAGCATGATGCTACACTCCTGAGATTCCCTCTGGTGCCTAGTCAGCGCCGCCAGCTCATCCATCTTACTGGGGAGATATCTACAGTCCCCATAATGACCGAGGGAAGGACTGGTTTGTAGCGAGGTTTCTTAGCGCGAAACTCACAGGGTGGCTACAGGTATAAACAAGTTAAATTTAAGACTTTTTAAGACCACTTCTAAATGAAATGTAAGACTTGAATGCGGTGCGTTTGTAATTATGTTCAACGAGACACTGAACCAGACAACCAAAAGCAAACAACTGGACTTGCATGTGCATTATTGGTTAAATGACCATGTCCAGTCAAGATTATATGGAGCAGTTCATGGGCCATGCAACTGCCCAGGATCTACTTCAGCATTTCAAAGTAAGTGTGCCATAAATATATTTATTAACTAACCTCTTGTATGTTGTGTATCATATAGTGAAGCTTTACCGATTTGTCAAGTGAATAACAACTATGGATAGGGCACTACATGTTAATTAGACAAATTAAAATGAATGAATTAAAAACAGCCAAATTGAGTTTTAGAATGGTATTAGAGTCTGCTGTTTACCTGCCAATATTTATAAATAGTATACAGTGCTGCTCATAAAAATAGCCCCACATCATCACATACCCTTCACCATACCTAGAGATTGGCATGGTTTTATTTCAGTTAGCCTCATAGCTGGTTTGATTGATTGAGAGATGATTTTATTGAAAGTGCCCCATCTCTAGGTATGGTGAAGGGTATGTGAGGATGTGGGGCTATTTTAATTCTAAAGGCCAAGGGAACTTTATCAGGATGCATTGTATCTGTAACCTGACTCCGCCAGATGGATTGCTTCGCATTTGCTCGGCATATCCATCTGGGAACTTTCCGTTGGAGAACTTTTGGGAAGGGGCGGAAATACTGGTTAGCTGATTGGATGAACCATCTGTCTATCACCTATGTTGGTGATAGACGGGCCAAATCAACCAATCAGATCCACGAAGCGTATGAAAATACAACCACAAGCCCGCCCCTGCTGCTGCAGGCAAAGCATAGCTCGTTAGCTCAGCATGCAAGCAACATGTTGGTAAAGGATATTTGCCGTTTGTGTAATTTTATTTAGGAATAAAAGGCACCATTTCAGGTTCCCGCTCCATATTCCAAAAGAAGGATCCAAGAGAAAAAAAAGCATTAGCGAGCGGCTAACAGAATTAGGGCTATCGCTGTCTGAAAATACTGGTTAGCTGATTGGATAAACC